>NW_021681370.1:158877-158997 GCF_001412515.2 Diachasma alloeum
ATATAAAAATTCTTTATTCTTTATAATTACAACCACGCCTACACAGAAGAATTTTTGTTTATCCAATCACGAAGCTTGGGATAGAGCGCAATATACGTGGTGTTTGGTGTTCTGTCCGCT
>NW_021681371.1:0-267 GCF_001412515.2 Diachasma alloeum
GCACTCCGCCCGTCTCCCACATCTGACCTTCGCGGTCATTCTATTCGTAACTCCCATTTAACTCTGAGTTATCAGCCCACTCGTAACCACCGTTTCATCCTTGCGACCATCCCACTCGCCGCAACCGTTTGACCCTTGCGATCACTCCACTCCATGTACTTCTCATTTGATTCTCGTAATTACTCAACTTGTCACCCCACTTGACTTCTATGATTAGACCGCTCGTACCTCTCATTTGACTCTCAACATTCCCCTCGTCACAGCGAT
>NW_021681371.1:1131-14969 GCF_001412515.2 Diachasma alloeum
ATTTGAATTGAATTTGAATTGAATTTGAATTGAATTTGAATTGAATTTGAACGGGCAGGCACACAGACAGACCGCCATTTGGTTGCGCCATCCTTCGTGGTAATAAGGCAATTACAACAAAGTGTTTATTTTTGAATGTCTTGGATAGGTCAATTGTTGGGAACTCTGAGAGGATGCAGGGAAGTTCCTCATATGTTGACTGACGATCTGTGATAAGCCCTATTTATCTCAGCACCATTTGTAACTATGAGACAACATGCACGAAAAAATTTCCTTTATAGAGTGAATAGTTGGGATCAGATATTTAGTGGGCGCAACTGTGTACTCTACAGTTTCTAGAGAGAAGATATTTTGGGATAGGATGCTTGTGGAGTAACTGTCTACTCTCTAGAATCTTTCGAAAGTGAAGAGTTGTCCCAACCAAGCATCTGATTCCAACTGTCTACTCTCTAAAAAATGTGGAGAGTGGAATTGCGCTCATTTTAAGGATTAGAAAAAATGATGTTCAAAAGTTTGACATTTCAACATTTTTTAGAATCAGCCATTTTAAGCGTCAAAATCTAAGGGCCAGGAACACCAAGGGAATGTAAAGGACCCTCATTTCAAGTTTCAGAAAAAATACTGGTCAGTATGGATGAATCAACAAATATAAGGTTCAGAAGATTTACGGGCTAAACCCTCCCGGGTCAAAACATCCTAGATGTAGGAGTTATAAGGGGTGGAAAATATAAGGGTTAGAAGAATAAAAGATCAAAATTCTCAAGGGCCAAGCCTTACAAGGGCCAGAAAATCCCTCGCTCCAGCTATCCACTCTCTAAAAGTACTGAAGAGTAGAGAATTGACCGTCACTCAACTAGCTGTCAACTCTCACATTCCTCTCAAGTCTTGGAAAAAGTAGAGTGTCTGACTCTCCACTTGGTTGGAGCCTGGTTGGTTGGACTACGGAGGACCGAATCAGTCGCAGACGGCAACCAAATTTACCCTCTAACCGTAACCAATTGTTTCTATCAGAATATCGGAGTAATATTGATTCTATTTACATCAGGGGCGACAGGCTTGCCATTGTCATCGCAATTTTTGAAATCCCTTAAACAATAATTGGTCATTAAAAACTGGAAACTAAACGTGGATGGGAAACTTTTTAAGCAGAATTTAAGTCTCATTTACAACTCCTTCAACATGAAAATTTCCATCAATCCCATTTTCCTTCAACTTCTTTTATATTCACACATAGAAAAATTTCATAGAAAAATCCAACGAGTCCGATGTAAAATTCAATCGGATTTCTACAGAACTTCTATTCTAAAGTCTATTGGTTATTGGTGGATCGCATTCAATGATTTTTCAGCTTTACGGTGGATTTTTTTCTGGAAAATGTTCAATATGTAGCGCTCCTTGCCTAGATACACCCCTGACACACGTGATCCCCCCACGAAGCGAAGATAGTACTCCTGCGCTTCAGTCTCGTTCGGGCCTTCCGCCTAAACGCCACTTGTTATATTACTCAACCTGTATATACTTGCACATAGAATAAATAGGCTTAAAATATTATTTATTCGCGTAAGTGATTGGTGTCCTAACGGTTCCACGGTCAGACGTGACATTCCATAACCACAATCCTTACATTGGTGACCCCGACGTGATTTTCGTTAAACAAAAAAACCCGTTAAACCGTGTAAGTGCAACAGGGCAACAAGTGACCACGAGGGCATCCTTAAAACGAGTCGTATCCCTCTAAACATCATCATCGGGAACGTCTCGGAGCCCTAAATTGCGCCGCATTATTAAAACTAAAATCAGTGCTATGGGTGATTAGCAGTAAAACTTTCATAAAAAGCCCCATGCTCAAGCCCATCAGTGCAAAAAATGGCGGCCTCGGTGAAGTATTAGCGCGTCGGCGTCAGTGCACAAAAATCGATAATTCGGCGTCACTCACCACGTAGTCTAACGCGCGCAGCCTAACGCGCAAAAATTCCCCCCAGGAGCGTAGCCTGAAACTCAGGGACCCTAGTGGAAAAACAAGGCAGAGGCGTAACATGCCTGATCAGAATTTCGGATCAGACTTGATCAGTTTCTGATCGAGACCTGAACAGAATTTCCACTCGGGTATGAGTCAATTTGAGAGTGAAATTCGTAAGTGTCCTGGTAGCTCAGATGGTAAGAGCACCCGACGCGACATTGGGAGGTGCCGGGTTCGATTCCCGGCTAGGAAGTTACTAATTTTTTCTCTCAAAAAATGAAATTTAATTAATGCCTAATGATGGAAGGCGGAGAAACCCTAGTAGAAAAACATAAGGCAGAGGCGTAACATTCCTGATCAGAATTTCGGATCAGTCTTGATCAGTTTCTGATCGAGACCTGAACAGAATTTCCACTCGGGTATGAGTCAATTTGAGAGTGAAATTCGTAAGTGTCCTTGTAGCTCAGATGGTAAGAGCACCCGACGCGACATTGGGAGGTCCCGGGTTCGATTCCCGGCTAGGAAGTTACTAATTTTCTCTCTCAAAAAAATAAATTTAATTAATGCCTAATGATGGAAGGCAGAGAAACCCTAGTGGAAAAACATGAGGCAGAGGCGTAACATACTTGATCAGAATTTTGGATCGGACTTGATCAGTTTCTGATCGAGACCTGAACAGAATTTCCACTCGGGGAAGTGTACCCCACACAGGCACCTCTCAGGGGCGTAACGAGTGACACAGTGAAGTGTATCGCCACCGACGCATTGCGGGGCACCCCATGGACGTAGTGTTGCGTCAGTGCAATACCAAAGACTAATAATGACTTTGCTATCGAGGAACCACTCACTTAGTGTACAAATAAAACACGCCCTGACAATTATTAACTAATTAAAAAAAAAATTCGTTTCGTTTCTCTCTTGCAGATGTTCTAAATCGTTTTTTTAAATTTTTTATATATAACGTCAGCAATGACTCGAGACCCAGCCCTATCTGGCCAACTGCCGACAGACTCTTTAAACCAGCAGGCCATGTCACCACAGGTTCTTGCGCAACCCTTCTTCACGAACACCGAGTTCAGCAAGGAGCATCCTGTGATGTGGTTTAACCAACTGGACAGCCAGTTCGCCATAAATGGGATTGTAATAGAAGACCTGAAATATAACTATGCAATCGGAATCATCGGCACCGACATCATTGCCAAGGAGGTTCCTGACCTGGCCGCCAATACACCCGTCCAGAACCCTTATCAACTACTTAGAACTCAACTCATCACGCGATTCTCTAAATCGAAGGAACCAAAACTGCGCCAGCTGCTCGATGGAGAATCTCTCGGCAGCCGCTCACCTTCCCAACATCTGAACAGATTGAAGGGGCTGGCTCCAAGCGGAGATGAAGAAATAAATAATCAAAGCACGCTGGATGGCACATCTCCCTCAAGCACTTCAGACGTGTTTAGTCACAATTGACCTTCCACTGGACAAACTCGGTGAGCAGGCTGACAGGATATATGAGGTTATGGATCACAACGCCAACAAGGCCATCCACGCTGTAGCCTCAGCTCCAACACCAACCCCTCGAGATGCACAGATCGAACTCCTGACTCAACAAGTTGCAGCACTGCAAGCCAGCTTGACTCGCATGCATATCACACGCTCTCATTCTCACACACTCGCCGAACCTTCCAGTCGCTCCAACTCACGCAACAGGTCAAGGCGCAGGGTGTTCAAGCAATCCCAAACATACTGGTATCACACTCGACACAAGAAACGAGCTCGCAACTGTGCCCCGGACTGCAAGTACTGGGGAAACGGGTCAGGGAGTCGTTAGAGGCGAGAAGCGACTCTCTCACTTCCTGCCGTTGCCTGTTCGTTATGGATAAATCCACCAAAGTGCAATACCTAGTGGATACCGGCTCGGATGTGTCAGTATACCCCCGGAGGCGACAATCACCACAGAAAGAGGCTACCGGCTATCAGTCATTCATCGAAAACGGCACGCCCATTCACACCTACGGTTACAAGCCAATATCGTTGGACCTGGGCCTGCGCCGCAACATCACATGGCATTTCGTGCAGGAAGATGTCTCAAACCTATCATTGGTGTCGACCTCTTGCACCATTACAACCTCTTGCCAAATCTGAGAAATTAGAGGATTATTGATAGCGCCACGGATCTCAGTACTACCGGACAGCTGGCCAACTACGAAACATTCTCAATCAGGCTCCAAGAGATGAATGGGGACTCACCTTTCGCAGATCTTCTGAGGAGTTTGCCCTGAATCACAAAACTGGAAGGACTGCTCAAAAATACACAACACACTACTCGTCACCACATCAAAACCACATCCGGACCACCCGTTTCAGCACGGCCAAGACGTCTCGCACCCGACAAACTCAGCATCGCCAAGCCGGAATTCTCCAAAATGTTGAAATTGGGAATCGCCCGACGCTGCGAAGGTCCCTGGTCCTCGCCACTCCACCTAGCTCCAAAGAAGAACGGATTGTGGAGACTGGATGGTGACGACCGAACCTTAAACGCTCGAACAATTCCGGATAAATATCCAGTCAGGTATCTCGACGACTTCGCAGCCAACCTCTACGCAACAACGATCTTCTCCACCATCGATCTGGTTAGAGCGTTTAACCAGATACCGGTAGCACCAGAGGACATACAGAAAACGGCGATCATCACTCCGGTTGGACTGTTTGATTCCCGTTCATGACCTTTGGTCTTCGGAACGCAGCTCAAACATTCCAACAGCTCATAGACGAGGTCACGAGGAATCTACCATTCCTCTTCCTATACATCGACGACATCCTCGCGGCATCGGAGGCACCTGAACAGCACCTACAACACCTTAGGACCTTGTTCCAACGTCTTCAGGATCGCGGTCTGGTCATCGACGTGGCCAACTCCGTACTCGCTAAACCGGAAGTCACGTTTCTGGGCCACACCATCAACCCCCAAGGGATTAAGCCGCCGAAAGAAAGAGTAAGTGCGATCCTAGAGTTCCCTAAACCGTCCACAATTAAATCTCTTCGCAGATTCCTAGGCGCTATAAACTTTTACAGGAAGTTCCTTGACGGAGCAGCGGCAATGCTTGCCCCATTAAACGTAGCCACTCGTGGACCAGACATAAAGGGAAAACAACCAGTTAACTGGACACCTGAACTCGATCGAGTTTTTTCAGCGTGCAAGCAAGCACTCGCTGATGCCACACTACTTTCACAGCCCAACATCAACGCGGAATGGGCTGTCTGCATAGACAGATCATGCAATAGGTGCAGTTCTCCAGCAGCGAAGCCAAGACTCCTGGCAACCTCTTGCATTTTTTAGCAAGAAGCTCTCGCTGTCGGAAACGAAGCATGCAGCATATGACAGGGAGTTGCAGGCAATATATGAAGCCGTCCTCCATTTTTGCCACATTTTTGAGGGAAGACACATCATAATATTTACAGACCACAAGCCCCTGACCCATGCATTCCAACAGAAGCCTGAAAAACTTCTCCATGGCAGTTTAGGCGACTTGACTATATTGGCCAATTCACCACCGATATCAGGCACATCGCAGGTACTGACAACATCGTGGCAGACACTCTCTCACGAGTTGAAGCCGTCAGTGAAGCCGTGAACAACGAGCAACTCGCCCGAGCTAAACGGGACGACCAAGAGCTCCGTGTGTTCCTGCAACAACCCAACAACCTCCGCCTATAATTACTCAGACTTCCAGGCGTGAATGGACGAGTATACTGCGATACCTCTCCATCAGGTACGATTCGTCCATATGTACCAGAACCGCTGAGAAGACAAGTCTTCTTGTCTCTACATACGCTATCACATCCTGGAGGAAAAGCCACTCGAAAGCTCGTCTCCGATCATTACGTGTGGCCTGGTGTCAGTAAAGACTGTCTGGAATGGAGCCGACATTGTTCAGCGTGCCATAAAAATAAGATCTCCAGCCCCGTCATCTTACCTCTAGCGGAATTCTCTCTGCCGATACAACGTTTTGAGCATATCCACGTGGATCTCATTTCTCTACCTGAGTCAAAAGGCTACTCCACGTACCTAACCATCGTCGACAGGTTTACTAGATTCCCAGAGGCCATTCCACTATCCGACACTGGAACCAAGGCAGTGATTCACGCCATCTTGTATCACTGGGTCGCAAGATTCGGCGTCCCACTCAGGATTACGTCAGACAGAGGAACACAATTCACAGTAAACATCTACCACCGATTGACGCAGTTTTTTGGAATCCAACGGAAACTCACAACACCGTTACACCCCCAAGCTAACGATATAGTAGAGAGGCTTCATCGCCAGCTGAAGGCGGCCCTTCACTGCCGCGGCGATACCTGGTACGACGTGCTGCCACTTATCCTGCTAGGACTACGCACTACGTAGAAGCCAGATGTCCAGAGCACTCCCGCTGAACTAACCTACGGGGAGAACATCAGGATCCCGGGTGAATTTTTCGTGAATTTTTCGCGCCATCAGATGCCAGATCAGCCCTCAAGCTGATCAAGGACCTCCGTCGTCATTTCGCTGCCATCACCCCAACACAGTTGTCTTGACATGGAGACAGACCGACATTCACGTTCAGGAGCCTCGCAGACTGTCCTCACGTATTTGGCAGGGTGGATCTAATGGCAGGAGCGCACTCGGCCCCGTATGCCGGACCATACAAGGTCATCAGTAGACACGAAAAACATTTCGTGGTGCACTGCAAAGCTCGCGGCAGAGGAAACTTTTTCGCTGACACACCGATTTCGATGGACCGACTCAAGTCAGCGTATATTTTACCCGAGGACTTGGAGCAGGTACTCCAACAGCCCGCAGACATCACACCACGAGGCCAGTACATACAACAACGAGCTCGAAACCAAACCGCACAAAACGCCAACCAGGACACCGCATCCAGCTCAACCAGCAACAGGAGGATCACTTTCAACCCACCGGCAGAGCAACGAACCTACCGACAACAGCAATCTCCCAGAGCATGCGAACGTCCCGCAATTCAGAGCAACGCACTGAGTTCTCACTCAGCGATATCATGTACAATTTAATTGTTTGTTTTCTGTTCCAGACAACCTAAAAAAACTACGTTTTTACCTCAGCAAGGGAGACATGTAGCGCTCCTTGCCTACATACGCCCCTAACACACGCGATCCCCCCACGAAGCGAAGATACTACTCCTGCGCTTCAGTCTAGTTCGGGCCTTCTGCCTAAATGCCACTTTNACATCCATGCTACAACATGGATGTACCATGGAACCTCAATCGCCAGGGCCGTGTAGTTTATTTATTATTAAATTCTTATGTATCATTGTTTTAATTTATTCGATAACCATAATATGATTATGTACTGCTTAATCAATTATTAGGCCTTATTATAAACAGAAGCGATATTGTTTGCGAAGATATCGATCTTTTTATAGTAAGATATTTCAATTCAACAACCGCCCCGAACTCTCGATTTTTTTTATTTTCAATTTTTTTTTCGATCCATATTATTTTCTTTATTTTTCATTTTGTGTTGTTTTTATAATATTATATATTTTTCACCCCACAATATTTGCTTAATTGTAATTGAATAATTTATTTAAATATTTATGTTATTCTGTGATTGGGGAAATTTAACGAAAATCAGAATCACACTCAATGATATTTCTAGAAAAATTGTCCGCACATTAGTATCCAGTTGAATAGTTAATTTACTAATTTCAGAAAATAATTTAGCTCCCTCAGTCTCCAGGATATTTATACAGTGCCAGATAATATGGTCTATGCTCATTTCATACGGACGGCAATCACAAAGTGGGGTGAAATTATAATTTTATCATGTAAATGTTTTCTCAGTAGTGTGTGGCCACTGCGTATTCTGTTGATTATCACAATTTGTTGTCTATTTAAATGAGTTTTGTGAAACCAACTTTTACTTCAAAATTTTATACTGTTTTTTAAAGTGACCGTGAATCTTGTAAAAGAGTTTTTTATATTTTTCTCCCAACTCTGTGCACTGGAATCTTAACGCTTCCTTGACTGGTTCCATCAGAGCCTCTTTAGCGAGCCCATCCACTTTTTCGTTACCTTCAATGCCTTTATGGGATGATGTCCATGAGCATTCCACGCCTATTCCTTCCTCTTTCGTTTCCCTCAGAATCAGTTTAAGTTCATATCGTAGTTTATCGTATTTATTCGTTGATCCTCCGTATAAAGCCGAGATAAAGGATCTCGAGTCTGTAGCAATCACTCCATTCTTGATGCCCGTTTCAGACATGAATATCAAGGCTTCTTTTGAAGCATATAGCTCTGCATAAAAGATTGTGTTAGTTTCATGTAATCTTATTTTTTTTAAGTCTAGATCTGGACCCCACACTGCTGCTCCTGTTCTTCCATCTTTTTTGGACCCATCTGTGTATATAATATTCACATTTTGATATTTGTTTTGTATACCCGAGTCGAAATATGAGTCCTTTTTTGAGCGCCCAGCTCTCGTTGCAAACTCTTTCTGGGATCGGAATTCTCCCTTCGTTCTCTTTCTGATTTCCTGACCGACGAGGCCTCCATTGATGCTCTGTTTCGGAGATCCGAGTACTCTATTTATCTTCACCATTTTCTTAGTCCGGTGATCTCTTTCACATATCTCCCTCCAAGACCGCTTTTAATCCTCTTAATACCTCTACTCGCAAAAGGCCAATTTCTTTTGTTTCTATACAAGATCCGAATTTTTTAATTATTGTAATATCGTCGTGGCCGAGCACGTAAAGCGCTTGCCTGCGGCCACAGAGTTTTCGAGTTCGAGTCTCGCCGTTTCGTTATATTTCCAATGAAAAATGCTGATTGCATTGAAAATCAATATTAATTAATATGAATCGGTTCAGTTGCAATCGTATTGTTCAAAGAAAGGAGAAACGACAACTAGTAACCAAGATTTCAAATGTTTATTCAAACGTCGTTCAATTAGTTCTCAGATGTGGTATGACATTTTCCATTATTTCTAGGCGAAATTTAAAGCTCATTCAAACTAACAATGATAAAGATTCTATTCAGAATCCAAAAATTTAAAAAGCCTAATAATAATGAACATAGTCTAATTTTGACCGAAATTTAGGACACCACGCATGAAAAAATTTCATAGGAAAATCTAGCGAATTATATAGAAAATTCCATTGGATTTCTAATGAACTTCTGTTGAAAATTCTAAATACAAAAACACATGTTTTTGTAAAAAAAAACTGGGCCAAGAAAGTTTTGTTTGATTCCTACTGCAAAGTGGAAGTTTTTGAAAAATTCACAGAAATAAAAAAGGAAGCCAAGTCACGAATTTTGAATAAATGGTGATACTGCACAATCAGGTTTCTATAAGAAAAAAAGTTCTCAATGTAGTAAGTATTCGAAAAAAATTCACCATGAAATAAATAATGCTTCCCTTCGGAAGCAAAAATCAATAGGAGCAGAACCAACGTCCTCGGCGCGGATCAAGAGGATGGAGGATTAGATTGATACAGACAATGAGTTGAAAAATTCCGAGCCCAGAACGTTGGTCCTGCTCCTACTGATTTTTTATTTCATGGAGAAGNCCTAACGGTTCCACGGTCAGACGTGACATTCCATAACCACAATCCTTACAAATAGAAACAATTCTTTATGAAACATTAGCAGAAGTTTATTTTTATGTACCACTTTTTCCATAAGACATCCTATAAGAATTCCTCGATATAAATTGTAACGAGATTTTCTCGTTACCGTAAACTGTTTTACTAACACGAAAACCCATGAGTCAAGAATGGTTAGAGTGAGGGACAGAGAGGAGAGCGACATCTAACGTCAGCTGAAGAAGCTGACCGAGAGATGGGAGTTACATCGAACGGCGGTTCAAGTGAACTGCGCGTGATGTGAATAGACCAGTCAAATAATGTCAAGAGGCGTGGTTTAGGTGAAACCATGCTTCTGAACATTATAGAGAGGCTGTCGATACTCTGTCGCCTTATCTAGAAACTCGCCCAGCTGTGTTTGGGGGAAACGGGCCAACGTACTGGCGTTCCAACTGGGCGATTCTAGAGGCGCTATCGACTTAGACTAGGGACTAACGGCTAGGTAAGAGGACTAGCGCCCCCTCGATTGCCGTCGAGCTGATTGGTGGTGGTGGGGTAACGGATGACCCACCGCCGCTGAGATGTTCAGACTAGGCGGAGAAGGCCCTAGTAGATTTGGAGACAGTCGGTAACAGGCCCCGGAGTCGAGCGGATGAAAATCGTCCTGTCCTCGACGACGGTCGTAAGTGGCATTTATCCATTATGGATTATGGCGGTCCGTTATGAGGACAAGATCCGGAACAGCGAGAGAATGGAATGCTTCGGCGTCCCAAACAGAATGATCGGATTACTTTGAGGACGTGGAGTGTTTTAATTCCATGTTCTCAGGGATCCATCACTTCGGACGAAAGAAGTGGTGTTGGCGTGGATCCGTGGGCCGGGAGTTAGGCCGACTCCTGGAGGCCCGATCGCACGTGCCTCCACGACGAGTAATCTGGGTGTTGGCCCGCGATGATAGTGCTTTTACCGAGCATTGAGGTTGAGTTGGGGTGGGCACAGGTGAGTGAGAATAAGTCTCCGGATACCTGTATCGCATGTGCCTCTCAGTGTTCGGCGCTCCGAGGAGTGAGAAGGATTCGCAGGTAATGGTCGACTTCTCCAGAGTTGAGCCACTCTGGAGAGGAAAGGGATACGTCAGAGGAATGGAAACATCCTCGGCGAAAGATACATGGAGGAATGGCTCCTGGAAGATACGCTTTATCGAGGTCTCTCGGCTGAGAAGACGAAGATCAATCGAGTGAATTACTCCTCGTATGGTGGACCTCGCCCACTCTACCGTTTCACTCTACTGTTTCACGCTTAAGACCAGTTTTATAGAGCAAATAAAGATCTACAAAAAAGTTTATAATGAAAATTTGGCTACCACCCACAAATTCGGAGATATTCATCAAAAACCCAGCTGAGGGCTATTGCGTTGAGCGCAGCAGGAGATTTGAATAAGTTGAGCATGGCGCCAATCACGTGACTCATGGCACTGGCGCAGGGAGGGAAACAGCTGACGCGTTGCGCCGACTGCTCCGAAATTGCTATTATAATTTATAATAAATTAACGGTACATTTTGGGCTATAAGTTCCTAACTCCCTTCGATAGGAAATTTTCTCAGCTACAAAGAAATATTTTGNTAAAAATACGAAGTTTGGCGACAATGTCTGTCTGTCCCCCCCCCCCTCCGCAACTTTTTGGAAATTAGGTTTTAGAAAATACAACACTAAGAGGGCTAAAAAAATTCAAAAAAATTTGAAATTTTGTCAGATTATAGGTCCTAACTAGGACTAACTCTGGACACAGGATGAGCTCGATCGGTCTAGTAGTTCCTGAGAAAAAGCCATTTCTTTTTTAATCTTTTTTTGCAAATATCTCAAAACCTAATGGGCCGATTTCATTTTTTTTTTCAAAATGTTCGTGTCAACTCCCTCTATCCGGATCAATTGAAACCTATATAGCCATTCCTGCGAAGTTTTTGAGATATTTCCACTTTTCTGTTTTTTTCCAAAAATCGTTGTACGCTCTCTAGCGTTCCCAAAAATGGAGATATCAACTTGAAATTTGGAAAGAATCTCCATCTTATGACAAGGACGGTTGGGATTGAAACTGGGCTGAATGGGCCCAGTGGTTCCGGAGATATTCCATTTTTTATGAAAGTCGATTATGTGTAATATCTCGAAAACTAGTGGACCAATTTCACTTTTTTTTCTTTCAAAATATTCACCTTAATGTCCCCTATCCAGATCAATCAGAACCTATATGGCCGTACCTGCAAAATTTTTGAGATGTTTCTACTTTTCTGCTTTTTTCAAAAAATCGTTGTACGCTCTCTAGCCTTCGCAAAAATGGAGATATCAACTTGAAATTTGGACAGGATCTTCGTCTTATGACAAGGACGGTTGGGATTGAAACTGGGCTGAATCGGCTCAGTGGTTCCGGAGATATTTCATTTTTTATGAAAATCGATTATGTGTCATATCTCGACAACTAGTGGACCGATTTCACTTTTTTTTTCAAAACATTCGCCTTGATGTCCCCTATCCAGATCAATCAGAACCTATATAGCCGTTCTTGCCAAGTTTTTGAGATATTTCCACTTTTCTGTTTTTTTCCAAAAATCGTTGTACGCTCTCTAGCCTTCGCAGAAAATGGAGATATCAATTTCAAATTTGGACAGGATCTCCGTCTTATGACAAGGACGGTTGGGATTGAAACTGGGCTGGATCGGCCCAGCAGTTCCGGAGATATTCTATTTTTATGAAAATCGATTATGGGTAATATCTCGAAAACTAGTGGACCGATTTGACTTTTTTTTTTCAAAATATTCGCCTTGTTTTATTTCTATGTATTTGTCAAAAACTTCGATTTCCCAGTAGGAATCAAACAAAACTTTTTCTTGGCCCAGTTTTTTTTACAAAAACATTTGTTTTTGTCGAAATATACATATCATGTCATAAGAAATTTTTGAGATAATGCGATTTTTCTGTTTTTCGCCAAAAATTCTTGTACGCGCTCTAAGTTTTTGAAAAATTGATATATACACTTGCAATTTGGCACAAAGTTTTTGTTTATTTTTGTGAGCATTTCATAGTTTTTTCCGTAGTAATGAAACACGTTCTTACGTAGATAATGTCAAAAGTTTCAACTGTTAAAGTTTCGGAAAATTGTTATCCGTGATATTGATTTGCTAGGGNATGTATTTTTCAAAAACTTCGATTTCCCAGTAGGAATCAAACAAAACTTTTTCTTGGCCCAGTTTTTTTACAAAAACATTTGATTTTGTCGAAATATACATATCATGTTATAAGAAATTTTTGAGATAATGCAATTTTTCTGTTTTTCGCCAAAAATTCTTGTACGCGCTCTAAGTTTTTGAAAAATCGATATATACACTTGCAATTTGGCACAAAGTTTTTGTTTATTTTTGTGAGCATTTCATAGTTTTTTTCGTAGTAATGAAACACGTTCTTACGTAGATAATTTCAAAAGTTTCAACTGTTAAAGTTTCGGAAAATTGTTATCCGTGATATTAATTTGCTAGGTCGCATTCTTCTCCTGCAGCTAAGGAAATATCACTTGAATCCTTTTCTGCTGAGATCTGTCGAGAAAAATGTCGATTCTATTTCGAGTTTATGGTTATCGGAGACAAGTCGCCAAGTTTGCGATTAATCTTCAAATAATTATTCAATTTTTGCTTCCGAATGGAAGCTTTGTAATCGTCCGATATTCACATTCTTTAATTTTCATTGGAAATGATGTAGAATGGTCTGAAACGTAAAAATACGAAGTTTGGCGACCATGTCTGTACGTGAATATCTCCACCGCCACCTTCACGATGGTCAATTTTTAGAAAATTGAATAATTAGGTGGCTAAAATAATTCAAAAAAATTTGAAATTTTGTCAGATTATAGGTCTTAATGAGGAATAACTTTGTGCATAATTTCAGCCCGATCGGTGAAGTAGTTTTGGAAATAAAGCGATTCGTTTTTAAATAGTTTTTCACGAATAACTTTAAAATTATTGGATCGATTTAATTTATTTTTTCTCAAAATACTCGTCTTGATGTCCTCTACCTAGATCAATCAAAACATCTGTAGCTGTTCATAGAAAGTGTTCAAGATTTTGGCCTTTTTGTTTTTTCATTAAAATCCTTGTACGCGCGCTAACGTGTGCAAAAATCGAGATATCGACTTGAAATTTGGATAGAATCTTCCTTCCGTGATAATAAAGTTTCGTATTGAAGACAGGCTCAATCGCACTAGTAGTTTCGGAGATATTCAACTTTTTCTGAAA
>NW_021681371.1:15048-15953 GCF_001412515.2 Diachasma alloeum
TTGAAATTTTGTCAGATTATAGGTCTTAATGAGGAATAACTTTGTGCATAATTTCAGCCCGATCGGTGAAGTAGTTTTGGAAATAAAGCGATTCGTTTTTAAATAGTTTTTCACGAATAACTTTAAAATTATTGGATCGATTTAATTTATTTTTTCTCAAAATACTCGTCTTGATGTCCTCTACCTAGATCAATCAAAACATCTGTAGCTGTTCATAGAAAGTGTTCAAGATTTTGGCCTTTTTGTTTTTTCATTAAAATCCTTGTACGCGCGCTAACGTGTGCAAAAATCGAGATATCGACTTGAAATTTGGATAGAATCTTCCTTCCGTGATAATAAAGTTTCGTATTGAAGACAGGCTCAATCGCACTAGTAGTTTCGGAGATATTCAACTTTTTCTGAAAATCTATTATGTTGAATATCTTTAAAACTTTGCAACCGATTCCACTTTTTTTTCAAAATATTCGTCCTGATGTCCTCTACCGAGATCAATTAAAACATCTATACCTGTTCATACTAAGTGTTCGAGATATTCCCCTTTTTCTGTTTTTTGCTTCCGAATGGAAGCATGGTATTTGTCAGATTTCAACATTCTCTAATTTTGCCTGGAAATGATGTAGAATGGTATGAAACGTAAAGAAATGACGTTTTTAGAAAATGTCTGTATGTCCGTGTCCGAGGATTCGGTTTTTGGGTGGTCACTTTTTAGAAAATATAACATTAATACGGTGAAATTTATTGATATAAATTTGAAATTTCGTCTAATAGTAGGTATTATTTTGCTCAACATCGACTTACAATTTCAGCCCGATCGGTCCAGTAGTTCCTGAGATATTCCACTTTTTGTATAAAACTATTTTGGTCAATATCTCCAAAATTATTGGACCGATTTGATTTTTTTTTTT
>NW_021681371.1:16389-21796 GCF_001412515.2 Diachasma alloeum
TTGAAATTTTGTCAGATTATAGGTCTTAATGAGGAATAACTTTGTGCATAATTTCAGCCCGATCGGTGAAGTAGTTTTGGAAATAAAGCGATTCGTTTTTAAATAGTTTTTCACGAATAACTTTAAAATTATTGGATCGATTTAATTTATTTTTTCTCAAAATACTCGTCTTGATGTCCTCTACCTAGATCAATCAAAACATCTGTAGCTGTTCATAGAAAGTGTTCAAGATTTTGGCCTTTTTGTTTTTTCATTAAAATCCTTGTACGCGCGCTAACGTGTGCAAAAATCGAGATATCGACTTGAAATTTGGATAGAATCTTCCTTCCGTGATAATAAAGTTTCGTATTGAAGACAGGCTCAATCGCACTAGTAGTTTCGGAGATATTCAACTTTTTCTGAAAATCTATTATGTTGAATATCTTTAAAACTTTGCAACCGATTCCACTTTTTTTTCAAAATATTCGTCCTGATGTCCTCTACCGAGATCAATTAAAACATCTATACCTGTTCATACTAAGTGTTCGAGATATTCCCCTTTTTCTGTTTTTTGCTTCCGAATGGAAGCATGGTATTTGTCAGATTTCAACATTCTCTAATTTTGCCTGGAAATGATGTAGAATGGTATGAAACGTAAAGAAATGACGTTTTTAGAAAATGTCTGTATGTCCGTGTCCGAGGATTCGGTTTTTGGGTGGTCACTTTTTAGAAAATATAACATTAATACGGTGAAATTTATTGATATAAATTTGAAATTTTGTCTAATAGTAGGTATTATTTTGCTCAACATCGACTTACAATTTCAGCCCGATCGGTCCAGTACTTCCTGAGATATTCCACTTTTTGTATAAAACTATTTTGGTCAATATCTCCAAAATTATTGGACCGATTTGTTTTTTTTTTTCAAAATATTCATCTCAATGTCTTCTATTTAGATCAATCGAAATATGTATACCCGTTCATACAAAGTTTTCGAGATACTCTCCATTTTCTATTTTTTCCTCAAATTGTTTGTTCGCACGATAACTCGAGAAAACATTGAGATGGGAGGCTGAAATTTGGTATGATTGTAGCTCTTATAATACCGAAGGTTCGTATTGTTCCTGGGCGATATCAGTTCCGTAGTTCCTGTGATACTCAACTTTGTGTGTAAAATTACTTAATTAATTTTCGACATATTCCTAATGTTTATTTTTTCACCTTAACTGATTGTACTCACGATAATTTGTACTAATTATACGCATTCCTTCTTGTTCGTTTTTTAAATTTTTTCATTCTTGTACGTACGATATTTTGAGAAAAAATGAAAATAGTAAGTTGAAATTTAATGTGATGATAGCTCTTAGAATATTGAAGATTCGTATTTTGAATAGGCGCAAGCGCATTGAAAGGTTGAATATCTTCCTGTAGACATTCTGTAGCATGTGGTTACGGTTGTATACCTATCACAAGGACAGGGAATTGCTACGGATCCATTCGGAAGCTCACTACCAATGGAATTGGTAGAAATAAAAAAAGGAAAGGACTAATAACGCAAAAAGTAACGGTCACATGCCTTCTGTCGGATGGGCTCGAACCCCTGCTTGTTTTAGAATACTTATTCCATCGAGAACTTTTTTTCTCATAGAAACCTGATTGTGCACTATCACCATTTATTCAAAATTCCTGACTTGGCTTCCTTTTTTATTTCTATGTATATTTCAACAACTTCCACTTCCCAGCAGGAATCAACCAAAACTTTTTCTTGGCCCAGTTTTTTTACAAAAACATGTGTTTTTGTATTTTTAGGCAGATTTCATTATTTTTTTCAAAATAAGCAAGGGCATCCTACGTTTTTACATCCGGTGAAATTTGTTTTTTTCAATTCAATTTAACTCATTCATTTTTCAAAACATAGAACATTTTTTGAATTAACAATTAAAGGGAAATAAACAGTTCTATTCCAGATTTATTGTTCCCACCGAATTTCAATTTTTAATCATCTATTAATAATTTTCTGACTTGATTTGGTTCCTCATTCAATTTTTGCTCTGATGATTCCTATGTGGATTGTATTTCTTGGAGAGATGAATTGATTTCCTTATAGGAATAGTCGAACAAAATGTTCACAAAGAATTCTTTTTGAAAGCATCTGTTTTTGTTTTTTTGTGTTTTTAACAATATCAGAGAAACATTGGGTGGAATGGACTTTTTTGACAAGGAACAAATTTATCGATTGAGCTCAGTCTAAGCTTATTACAAAGGAGCTGACTCTATTTTAATTTGAAAAAAATTCTATTTCATCAATACTTTAATAAGATATCATCATATTGAAAAAGGTTCAAAGCGTCCATTTAATCCCATAGTCTCCTACTAATTTTTCCTAAATAATCACAAAATTGTTCGCATTTCACTGTCACTTAATTTGGACAATTTTTTTCCACCGAATGAAAACATTTTCTGTTACATTCGGAGAAAAATAAATATTTTCTTCTCGAATTCAACTATTCACGGACATTTAATATTTGATCACACAATATTTTCGACACATCTCACTTTTGTCACATTTCTAAACATAAACCGATAGTCTCACAAACAGTGAATAGAACTACCTTTACGTCCGCGGTCCGCATATGAATATAGATATGGCGGGAGAAAATTCGAATTTTCGACGAGAGAAAACAAAATAGAACACAGAGTCGATTTTCCGTTTCATTGTAATAAGTGATTTAACGTGAAGAAGAACATTTCCCGTGGTTGTCCATAACAACATCACAACCCACATTCAAATGCGCTGGTGGCAACAATTCAAAGTTGGATATGAGGCTCAGTTGGACCGGCGCTGCCAACGTTACAACTTGATTCTCCGACTTTATAATGTGAATCGCGAGAATGTGAATATCAACCCGTTGCTATGCGCGTATCTTTTTTACTGTTAATCCAAAAAATACCATAGTTGCACCGTTGAAAAGCTCATAGGCGTTTTATATAATGTAACTAACGACACTTTCCCGATTTGTCGTCCCGTTTTCATTATACCGAATGTAAATCATTTAGAGGTAGTGGAGGGGGGAGTTCTGTCGTGTATTGATACGCGGTGCTCTCGGCCTGATGTTTTGCTCAGTCCCCTAATGGTTCACACCCAGACTTGATCCCAGGGGGCCTATTCTCGAGTTTGAGGTGAACAGATTTATGAACGGAAGTGGCTCCGTTCACGCATTTCGGTAGGGAACGAAAGTTTCCGTGAACGAATACTAGATCCACATGTGAATTAGCTTCGTTCACGGAGGTCATTTTCAATTCGCACACTGATTCCCAAGTCGCGATTTACACGTCGTGAGACTCTGCACGTAGAGAAAGAATCTTTAATAAAATTTTGAAACAATAAGTCCATATCTCCGCAAATTATCCATTTTTCAACTTATTGTAAAGCAAAGAATTGAACTATAATAAATAAATTTAAACAATTAATGTTCAATATTTCGTTCTCCAGAAGAGGTTAACTGTATCCTCATACGAGGATCCTCACGTGTGAATCGAAAACGACATCCGTCAATGGAATTGGTTCACATGTGAATCTAGGATTCGTTTACGAAAACTTTCGTTCCTCAATGCGAAACGTGAACGGGGGCCATATACTCGACGTTAGTGAATAGTCCTTCGTCCACGAATCGACGTTCGTTGATGAACTGCGTATGGTAGTTGTATAGCAGATTCGTTGACGATTGCCGATTCGTGCACGAAGGAGAATTCACCAATGTCGAGAATAGAGCCCCGGAGCTATTTCCGTTCACAAATCCGTTCACCTCAAACTCGAGAATAGGCCCCCAGAGTTGCAACATCGTATTGTCTCCACAAACCAGCCGCCTGACACTCAACCTATCCACGTATAAATATAATGTCCTCCTTATTAAAGCTGCCGCCTGTAGCGCTGCATATCTTGACGGTTACGCGCCATCGAATTTCGAAACAACATAACCTCAATTAGTAATGCGTGGTATTCCATTCCTTGAATGCTTTGATTTTTTGATCATTCGGCCGCTAACCTTTTTTGGGAACGACTCGTCCCTGTAAATTAAGTCAGATTATCGATATCATAAATAAATTTAGAGGGCGTCAGGTGATTGTAATTCAATCGAGGTGGATAAATTAATTCGGTGTTGGAGATGTAGGGAAAAGGTGACCACGTGGAGTTGTTCAGTGTTATTTTTTTTTGACTCTCACAATTCCCAATGTTTGTACAGTCAGTGGATGCACTTCGGGGTATAAAAACAATCCTGAAAAATGTCATTATTTCACTGTACCAAAAGATCTGATGGATCAGTGGAAAGCCGCTACCCAGCGAGATGATTTAAATGCCGATAGTTTCAGGAAAACAATTTGTCAAAAACATTTTTTTTTCTATTTCATTGGTTTTATCGAAGTAATTCTCGATTTGAAACCCCTCCTCTAGCCTGCCACCCCTCCTTTCTTTTTCCTCTCATTGTTATCTGCGGTATCATGGCCGTCCTACTCTTAGCTGTGCCCCATTCGAGCTAGGACTGCACGGGAACCATGTAAAACCCCAGTTCCACAGCCGGCCGATTGTGCAGTGCCCTAATATATCCATCTGTCACACTGACTAGATGGAGACACTAAGCCACTACACCGTACCTACCGCCCGCAATTTTGTGCGAGCAAGGTGTTCCGAAGCGGTCACCCATCCAAGTACTAATCCAGCCCAACGCTGCTTAGCTTGGATGTCCGCCGGAGCAATACCTCACCCACCTAACCATTACAGTCGGTTTTGTCAAAAACATTTTTTGCCTGAACAAATTACATTCCAACGTAAATTGATTGGACTTGATGGAACAGTTTTGGGTGTGGTAAGTAATTGATATTATTGGATTTACACGTACTGAAGTAAAGAGTTACTCCATCCCGAGAATTGCTATGAGGGATATCTTAAGGGTCGACACCTGGAAGGAGAATTTCTAGTCAAATACAATAGTTATGTTAAGAAGTCAAACAAATGATAAGAGTCAGATGAATAAGATGGTCAATTGATGAGGACTCATTAGTTGTTATCCATAATATTTTATCCATCGAATAATGTGAGAAGTGAGTAACTCATCATGCTTGAATGGCGAATTTTGCATTTTGTTCTTATCAACTACAATATATTTATTACAGTCTACATACACAAAGCCAAAACTTGTGCCAGGTACAATTCTTTCGATATTCCCCTGCACAGAACGATGGGATTCCTTGAGAACAATATCCACCCCATGTACTTCTGCTGCGGATGAGGTGGAAAAATCGAATGAACCAACACAGGGGTCATGTAATCTCACAAATGCAGATGGAGCATCACATTTTGAAATTCTTCCCTCATCTCCAGATTCAGAAAATAGTAAGGACTAGTAGTGAAACGCCCCCCCCCCCCCCC
>NW_021681371.1:22439-43880 GCF_001412515.2 Diachasma alloeum
GCTGCGGATGCGGTGGAAAAATCGAATGAACCAATACAGGGGTCATGTAATCTCACAAATACAGATGGAGCATCACATTTTGAAATTCCTCCCTCACCTCCAGATTCAGAAAATAGTAAAGACAGTGTGCCCCTCATGACATTCAAGCGACTATGTGGAGAGACTGTGAGACTCCCCCCCCCATTGGGAAAAGAAAATCGTGATCAATGGTTCAACAACTTCCTTATACTTCTTTCGAATAAAGGCAATCAACACTGAAGAGGATTCTAATTAATACTGTGGAAACAAATATCTTTTAGTGAAGATTTGATACCTCGAATTCATGTACTCAATGAAAGTGTTAAGTCATCTCCAGTGCTCAATGGCTTCTTTGAGCCGATCAAGGAAGTAGAACAGTTGGAAGAATTAATTCTTATCATCAATAGGCTTCAGGTTTGCTCAGGGTGCGATTCGCAGAACGAATTGCTACAGACCAATGATAGGAAATTATTCACCTTTCCATCTCGGAACGCATGCGAGAATTCTGTGTACGCTCTAACGCTGAGCAGGAATAACTGAATGAAGAGAAGAGAAAAATGGCGAAGCTGTCAAAAACGTGAGTATTCTCAGATATATTGTTAAATAAATTGTACTACATGAAAAAAATATTTTATAATATTTTTCTTTCCCATCATGATTGTTCTACTATGGGGCGACACCCTAAACCGACATATGACTGTTTGAACGTCCCTCTAATGGGGCGGCCAACCGTTACACACACCCGTAGCGCTACAGTGGCGGCTTCATTAGCGTCGACAGTAGTTTGGCCGAGTGTCAGGGGGCTGCTACAAACCCAGTCTGGGTCGGGAAGTTACCCAAAGTGAGGTTAGAAACCGAATGTCGCACAAACTCTGAACCCAGAGTGGAACCCAGAGTCGTAAATTTGATTATTAAACGAGTTATAAATATTGTGATAGAGTTGTGAGATGGGGAAGGCATTTTAAGACATTATTCAAGTGATTCTCGGTTAATTTTTCATATAGAAGAGTTGCCAAACGTCATTGTAATAATGTTATAGAAACCCTGGGTTCAACTCTGGAACCAATGTTGATCGCAGAGTTGTGTATTTTATTGTCGAAAAAGTTATTATTGTGGTTAAATCAAAAGGAGGGGGTGGGAGGGGGTCTCAGGATATTATTCAAGTGATTCTAGGCCAATTTTTCATACAAGGGAGATGCCAAACTTGATTTTAATAATGTTATAGAAACACTGGATTCAACTTGGGTCACAGTCTTAATCCCAGAGTTGTATATTTTATTGTTAAACAAGTAGTAGATGTGGTTGAATGAAGGATATGAGGAGGCGGGAGGTCTCATGACATTATTCAAGTGATTTTAGGTTAATTTTTCATATAGAAAAGTTGCCAAAGTTCAGTTCAACAGTGTTGTAGCAACCCTGGGTTCAACTCTGGATCCAGTCTTGATCCCAGAGTTGAGTATTTTATTGTCGAAAAAGTTGTTAATGTGGTTAAATCAAAAGGATGGGCGGGAGGCGGTATCATAACATTATTCAAGTGATTCCAGGTTAATTTTTCGTATAGAAGAGTTGCCTAAATGAAAAATTCACCTAGAATTAATTGAAAAATGTCACGAGACCTCCCGCCTCCTCATTTCTCTCATTTAACCTCATGTACAACTTGTTTAATAATAAAATACACAACTCTGAGATTAAGACTCTGTCCCGAGTTGAATCTAGTGTTTCTATAACATTATTAAAATGAACTTTGGTAACTCTTCTATACGAAAAATTACTCTGGAATCACTTAAATAATATCATGATACCCTCTCCCACTCCTTCTTTTGATTTCACAACCCCAGACCTCCCGTCTCCTCATCTCTTTCATTTAACCTCATCTACAACTTGTTTAACAATAACTTGTACAACATTGTTGAAATGAACTTTGGCAACTCTTCTATATGAAAAATTAACCTAGAATCACTTGAATAATGTCATGAAACCTCCCGCCTCCTCGTCTCTTTCATTTAACCTCATCTACAACTTGTTTAACAATAACTTGTACAACATTGTTGAAATGAACTTTGGCAACTCTTCTATATGAAAAATTAACCTAGAATCACTTGAATAATGTCATGAAACCTCCCGCCTCCTCGTCTCTTTCATTTAACCTCATCTACAACTTGTTTAACAATAACTTGTACAACATTGTTGAAATGAACTTTGGCAACTCTTCTATATGAAAAATTAACCTAGAATCACTTGAATAATGTCATGAAACCTCCCGCCTCCTCGTCTCTTTCATTTAACGTCATCTATAACTTGTTTAACAATAAAATATACAACTGTGGGATTAAGACTATGTCCCGAGTTGAACCCAACGTTTCTATAACATTATTAAAATGAACTTTGGCATCTCCCCTATATGAAACATTAGCCTAGAATCACTTGAATAATATCCTGAAACCCCCTCCTTCCCCCCTCTCTTTGATTTAATCACATTAACAACTTTTTCGGCAATAAAATATACAACTCTGTGACCAAGACTGGGTCCAGAGTTAAACCCAGGGTTTCTATAACATTGTTGAAATGAACTTTGACAACTCTTCTGTACGAAAAATTAACCTAGAATCACTTGATTAATGTCATGATACCCCCTCCCGCCACTCCTTTTGATTTAACCACATTGCGGCGAATGGATTCGTATTTTCCTCGATTGGACGTGTACGGAGGAAATATATAATTTAATCCGAATAATATGTATATGCCCTGGCACTCCGGAAATACGGTTAGAACTAAGAATGATAAGTATGTGTGTGAGAGAACAGTATGAATGCGTAGTTTTGGCGCATCCTACATCACTGATGGTCCACTGAGCTTCGCAGAGGACCTTCACGAACCCTGGGAAACGAGCTACAACGACCCGAGGCCTTATAAAACACCATAAAAGCATCACACCTTCACATTTCCACGTCCAAGTTGTCCACATCTATCAAAACCTTGTCAGCGGAGTGATTTGGATACCGCGCTAGCTTGACCCACATCAATAGGGCGCAGCACGTTACGGGGCCCACCCAACCTAATCTAGTACCCACACATTTTCCAAAACTCATCCAGGAGGCGATTCTCACCTCGGGAAAGGCATCATAGACCTCCTGACACTAGTGGTGTATACCTGAGAGGACTAGAAGGGGCCACTGCACAGCACGTGGCCGGCGAATTATGCAAATGAGGCCGGATTGGCTAATCAATTGAATTCAGGGCCAATGTCAAGGCCCAAGAGAAATGGAGCGAGGTGGCATGTGATCGAGAAAGCAATATCCACTTCCGCCTTCCTCGTCACTTCCATCTCTGCCGTCAGATGTTGTATATCATTTAATTTCTAAAACTTGTGTGGGTCTAATTATTCGTCAGAAATTGAACGTGTGGAACTCTACAGGGGATTTGGGAGAAAAAGGCTGTCTGGGCGAATCTGCGGCGATACTCTGGCGAATTAGAGACTTCTCGGCGAATATACCAGGCGAAATATCCAGGCGGTATTCAACGAGCGAGCACGGGCCCTGGCGAAGCGGTATCCATGTAGTTGCATGGATGCTTCAATGGATACTTACATAGATGTTGGTTTGGGGTAAAAAACGTCTAAAATGACTGAAATAGGGTTCCAAAAATAATTACAAAAAAAAAGATGAGTAATTTGTTGCAATTCAACCCCTTTAGTTGGTTAATTGCAATAAATACGAAAAAATTATTGATAGCGTGAGAAGACTCGATGGGGGAACGCCGTGGGATGGCGGCAGTGTCGACTTCTTGACTGGGTCGGTCAAGTCGGCAGCGTTTGGCGGGAGAATGTTGCTGAATTTGAAATGTTATAATTTGAAATGTTATAACCAGGGCCCGGAACTTCGCCCGATTACGATTGTCAATAACAATTGAATGATTGTTGATAACAATGGTAATCACATGAAGTTCGGGGCCCTGGTAATAATATAAATACTAATATTTCGGATTTTCACTATGACCCTTATCTATGACCGTCATTATAATAATTATTTTTTACCCCCATCCTGACCCTTATTTTGACCCTTATTTTTGAAATTTATTGTAATTATTATTTTTGACCCTCATTATGAACCTCATTGTGAACCATATTTTTAACCCTCATTTCTGACCCTCATTTTTGACACTCACTCTGACCCTTATTTGTGACCCTCATTATGACCCTTATTTTTTACTCCCTCTCTGACCCTTATTTTTGACGCTCACACGAATTAGTATTTTTGACCTTCATCGAGACCCTTATTTTGAGCCACATTATGACACTAATTTTTAGCCTCGTCCTGGCCCTTACTTTTGACCCATATTATGACCCTTATTTTTTATATTCATTGTAATTAGTATTTTTGACATTCGTTGTAACTAGTATTTTTGACCGTCATCCCGAACCTCATTATGACCCATATTTTTAACCGTCATTTCTGACCCTTATTTTTGACACTCATCCTGACCCTTATTATTGACCCTCACTCTGACCATTATTTGACCCTTATTATCAACCTTCTTTTTGAGCCTCACACTGATAACTATTTTGGACCCTCATTATGAGCCTTATTTTTGACCCGAATTCTGACTACTATGTTTGACCCTCATTATGATACTTATTTTTTCCCCTCTCTCTGACCCTTATTTTTGACCCTCTTCCTGACCCTTATTGTCCAACCTCACTCTGACTT
Organism: Diachasma alloeum; assembly: GCF_001412515.2. Classification (NCBI taxonomy): domain Eukaryota; kingdom Metazoa; phylum Arthropoda; class Insecta; order Hymenoptera; family Braconidae; genus Diachasma; species Diachasma alloeum. Next base: position 27,164 of record NW_021681371.1, read on the forward strand.
CTATTTTTGACCCTCAGTCCAACCCTTATTTTTTACCCTCATTGTAACTTTTATTTTTGACCCCCATTCGGACCCTTATTTTTAACCCTCATTCTATCCAGTATTTTGAAACCTCATCCTGACTAGTATTTTTTACCCTCATTCAGAGCTTTATTTTTGAGCCACATTATGACACAATTTTTTAACTTCATTCGGACCCTTATTTTTTACCCTAATTCTGACTACTATTTTTGATCCTCATTATGACCCTTACTTTACACCCTCGTTCGGACCCCATTTTTGAGCCTCACTCTGACTACTATTTTTGACCCTCACCTTGACCATTATTTTGTAGCCTCATCCAGACCCTCCTTTTTGACCCTCATTGTAACTAGTATTTTTGAACAGAATTCTGACTAGTTTGATCCTCATTATGCACCTCACTATGACCCTTATTTTTTTCCCTCTCTCTGACCCTCATTTTTGACCTTCATTCCAACCAGTATTTTTGAACCTCATCCTGACTAGTATTTTTCGCCCTCATTATGACCTTAATTTTTGACCCTCATTCTGAACTTCTTTTCTGACTCTTATTTTTGACCCTCATTTCTGTCTTTTATTTTGAACCCTCATCATGAACCTCATTACGACCCCAATTTTTGAAACCCATTTTGACCCTTTCTTTTGACACTCATTCTGACTAGTATCTTTGAACCTTATTATGACCCGTATTTTTTACCCTCATCCTGACAATCATTTTTGACCCTCATTCTGACCCTTATTTTTGACTCAAATACTGACCTTTTTTTCTTACCGTCATTATGATTATTATTTTAATTAACACGTGCCCTTCTCACACGTTGTGGTGAAAAATATCGTTCGTTACCCACGGGAAAACTGTTTATTTTCTGACCAAAAAAAATGGGAACTCGCAAATGACTATATGATTACGCATAAAAATTAGTGCCTGAAAAGGGACTTTTCCAAGAACGTGTTTCACAAATAAATTTGATATGTGTATTGCTACAGTTTTATTTAGAAAAATCATTTTATCACGCTATAAACTAAGAGTTCAATGCATCATTGACCCAGGGAAACTTCGTACAAAAATAATGGAAGAACGAAAATACAAAATTGGTAATTCCCAATAGATTAGGGAAAGTAGATAACGTATTATATGGTAAACGATACCAACAAGACCTGAATAAATTCAAACATAACTTTTTACATAAAATTACTTAGTTATCACAGACACTTCTAGGAGTCCAATACTTTAATCAAGGACTGTCTTTCATTTAATTAGTTCATTCGCCTGAGATACACCCTCTCGGGTTTTTTTCACCTCTGATATTCACGCTCTAGGGCTTTGACATATTATTCTCCATCCGCAAAGTAAAGTTATAAAATAAACAACAAAACAGTGAGATCCTCCCGGCGATCTTAGCATGAAAATTCAGGAAATTTCTGAAAATTTTGAGGCTATTCAAGCCATTTCAGTTCTTCAAAGAAAATTTAAGGTTTTTTCTACAAAATTTGAGTGAGTTGGAGAACTTTCACAAAAACATTAGGCAATTCAGGGTGATTTTATATGAATTCCATGGACATTCAAACAGTTTCTAGAAATTCCAATACAATGTTCCATCGTAACACATGTATTTGAATATAACCGCGCTTGGTATGTTGGCGACAATGGGTGGCGGCGCCACCATGCGCCAGTCTGGCGGGTCCGAGCATGCGGGGACGCTCGATGATGTCAGAGTCTAACCGACGCCACAAGTGTGTGAATCGTTTGCAACTGCAAGTCAATCATTTGACAAGTCATCCTGACTTTATCGTTGTCATAATCGACAAAACAATTATCCGAAAGGAACCATCGATCAATAAATTGTTTTCGTTCACAAACTGTAGTGACGAAACAACCGAAAAACTATCAATCAAAAATCTTAATCTAAGACACGAAATCCAACAATTTCGTGTCACACGTGGCACCGAAGCCACGATATCGAAGTCGTGATTATTAAATTGCGCAATCCAAACTTATTCCACCTGAACATTCAGTGTGGGATTTATCCTATCGTCATCTATTAGTGCGCGTGTGTGTCTACATATTCAGTCGACAGTTCGCCTTATGCATTCCTAGACAAACATTGGTGTGTGGATGCATGTGTGTGTGTGAATACCATCATTCGCAGTTAATCGTTTAAATCTTGTATCGAAGTAAATATATCTGGGTTTTTTATGCTTCGGCTTTTTCCCAAGAATTGTGTTTTTGTGTCAGTTATTTGTTCTATATTTTTTATCATTTATATTTCTGATTTTTTAATGCAGCTATCATACCACCTAGGGTATGATAGCCTTCAACGTCTTTTCAACAATCTAAAAGCTTCGGGAAATTTCAAAAGAATTCAGGGGGTTTCTCCAAGCTCGGGGGAATGAATTAGATAAGATTCAAGATATTTCATACAAATTCAAGAAATTTCGCTGGAATTCTGGACTTTTTTAGGAATTCCAAGAGAATTCGAGAACTTCCTGGAAATTCCGAGGAAATTTGAGGACAGGTTACAAATTTCTGAGTAATTCAAGGAGTTTCGAGAAATTTCCAAGAAATGCAAGGATTTTTTAGAAATTTCTATAGAATTTACAAAATTGGTATGGACTTGGGAGAAATTTAGACAATTTGAAGAAAATTCTTGTGAATTCGATAACAGCCTAGAAATTTGTAGGAAATTAGATAAATTTCGTGGGCATTCCAGAAATTTTGAGGCAATACGAAGGAATTCAACTAGTTTGAAGAAATTTCGAGGGAATTCAGGAAGTTTCTATACAACTAAAGTGAATACATGAAATTCCCATAAATTTCAAGAAAACAAAAATAATTACCAGAAATTTGGAGGAACTTCAAAGAATTTCGAGAAATTCCGAAGGCATTCAGAAGGTTTCTACATAATGTTACCGAATTCAGTTGTTTTCAAGAAATTTATAAAATATTCAACAAATGAGTATTCCAGAGAATTTCCTGAAGGAAATATCGCAACTATCATTTCCTTATAAATTACGATTGGAAAGCATTTTTTTGCACGTTTCATGTCCAAAAAACCGGCTTTCTCCAACGATTTTCATACAATATCGTCCGATACACATGAAAAAGTACTTCCTGACGAGTGTGATTACGGCCCTCATCTTTGACTTGGCCTGTAACTCTCAAACTCGTCAATAACTACTTTTTTTTCTCTATAGTACCGTCAATGAGCCAGTCATTGCCACTGTCCCCGTGCCTGCCACTTTCCACGGTTTTTCAGGTATATCGATGTGAAAATTATTTTTAAATCGAAAGCTTTCGCCATGAATCCCTAGAATAATATATCCTGCCCCATCTTGTGGAAAATTGAGAATTTTTATCTATGGGAAGTATTTATTAATTTACCCACCAATGTGGCAGAAGCGCTGAACTCACGCAAACAGCTGAGGCTGTTGATTTCTCCACATGTCAGTATTGAATCCATCATAAATTATATGTATCTGATTCAAATTGATCAATTATTGGAGTAGAATCATAAAAAATCAATGAAACTATATTTTTTACCCGAAAATATTCATGGCAATGACTGGCACGTGCCGAATGACCTGCGTGTCAGTGAGTGCCACTCGTTCTCCTAACCTCGCTACCCCTCAAAATTCCCATGACAATGAGAATCTGACCTATTCCGTTCGAATGGAAAATGTATTTATTTCGTCTTCATTCGTAAAAAAAAATACAGAAAGTGGATTTGGAAGAAATACGTGTACGACTTCTTTTTCTTCAGTAGGACTAAGACAAGAAAGAAACTACCACCACAGAATAATACTGAAGAGAAGTTGAAGGAAGCATTAGATGAAATAAAGAGATGGAGGACACCATTTGAAGTTGCTAAAGATTACAATATTCCGAGAACAACTCTACGTTACAAGACAACCGGAATTTTACAGCCCATCATTCAAAGGAAAGGACCTGCTTGTGTACTGGGTGATAACGTTGAACGTCGTCTAGTGGAGTGGATTGTGCATATGAGTGGACGGGGATTTCCAGTTTCAAAAGAACAGTTATTAAATAGTGTCAAACTTTTATTGGGAGAGATGAAGAAAAAGGAGGATAAATTTACGGGGAATAGACCAGGACGCAGTTGGTGGGATGGTTTCAAACAACGTCATCCTGAGCTCTGAGAGAGATTATCTCAGAATTTGTTATACACTCGTGTCTGCATTTCTGAAGAGAACATTCGAAAATGGTTCGCAGGAATTAACACATACCTGGAGTCCAACGACCTGAACGATATTGATGCCTCAAGGATCTTGCGATGTAATGCGATGAATCTTCTTTTCGTCTTGGCCCCCAAAATGGGAAATGTGTTGGTGGAGAAGGGTGATAAAACTGCATACACGCATGTGAAGAATAATGACAAAGAGTGTCTTACCACCCTCTTCTGTGGAAATGCAGCCGGTCAAATCGTACCACCATTAGTTTTGTTTAAATACAAGAACATCCCTCGTCGGATTTCAGCTGCATTCCCTAAAGATTGGGCCATTGGGCATACAAAAAAAGGTTGGGAAACTGCAAAATCGTTCTCTGAATGGGTTTAGCATGTGTTTTATAAATGGTTGGTCCAGAATAAAATTCAATTCCCAGTCATTTTGTATGTTGACGGCCATGTCTCCCACTTGACATATGGATTGACCAATTTTTGTAAAGCGAAACAAATTGTTTTGATCGCACTTTACCCTAATGCAAATCATATCCTTCAACCAATGGATGTTGCTGTCTTTAGACCTTTGAAAGCTGCTTGGGTGAGAGTGGTACGAGATTGGAAATTCGAGAATGATGGTGATCGTTTGCCACTGAAGAATTTTGGAGGGCTGATGAAGAAGGCTATTGAGTCATTAAATTGGGAGTCAATTTTGAAGAATGGATTTCGAGCTACAGGTCTGCATCCATTTTCCCCAGACGCCATTGATTACAAAAGATCCTTCAAAAATTCAAAATCCAAAACTCCAATTCCTTCAGAATCTCCTCAAGAAAAATCCTCGATGACTGCTTTGCAAGTAATGGAAAATAATATTGATGCAGATGTTTTGCAGAGCTTCAGAGATCTGGGTTTCAACAACAAATGGATGGGAGATCCATCTCATCGAAGTCTATTTCAGTTGTGGAGAAAGATGAGTGGAATGGAGGATGATATCACAGTTGATAGTGATAACGAGGAACAAAGCAACAATTGTGTAGGACCTCTGGTATAAATACACTTTACAACTTCAATTCAATCGATATATTTTGTAGATATATTCTTCGAGCTAATAATTGATCAAATGGACAGAATGATTACGTTTCATCAGTATAATTGGGTGGAAATTTATTATAATGCACTATTCTTCAGTTTGTTAGTGTGTATCGTATTTAATTTTACCGAGTCAGAAAGAAGAATCAATGAGTAAACATGGAAGTCTCAATTCATCCTGGAATGATGATGAAGAAACTGCGTCAGTCTCACGTCAACCCTTCGATGAAGTTCCCATGACAGAAGCTGAGTTGTCTGCGTTTGTATTGTCTGGAGATGAGGTAATTCTCGATATGACTGAGGATGTTGAGTTGTTGCTGACTGACAATTGGATCCTTGGAGATACTACGCCAGTTAGTCAATCAAAAACCCAATCTGAAGGTTCTGTGGGCAGTGAAAAAACTGCAGTCGAGTGTCAGGAGGCCTCAGAGGCTAGCGATGAGCGAGTCGACCTTCCTTCGAGGGAAAGCATTGATGATGTATCAAATGAGCGTGCCGAGGAGACTATGGGCAGAATTAATCCACACGATTTACCTGAAACATCCCCGCAGAAGAAGCAGAGTAATCCACAGAATGTCTTGAAAACTCCAGTGCAAGTAGAGGAAGAATCTGCACCTCAGTCCACTGGTGAACTTTCTTCTGATGTCAGGGAGGAAAAAACGCCCAGAAAAGAGGATAATATTTACGACAGACAAAGCTCTAAGACTGTCCAAGACTGTCCCATTCCAGATTTACCCTCTCCTTTCAAAAGAGCACTACTATGGCCAAGTCCTTCGAAAGGAAAAAGCAAAAAAGGAAAAAATGATGGAATAAAATTAAAAATGCCATCAGTGGCCACTTCTAGTGATTGGGAGGCGTTCTACAATGCTAAAGAACAAGTAAAGAACCTCGTACAATCGAAAAAAGATGAGAGAATTCTCGAACGAAGGAGGCTTAAGGCAGAGCGAGTGAATCTGGGAGATTTGAAGAAGAAAAATGTAAAAATGACAAGGGAGGCTCGAAAATTGGCAAAGGAAAAGTTGATGGAGGAGAAAAGGATGGAAAGGGAATTGAAGGCGAAGATAAAAATTGAGAAAGAGGAGGGAAAGACATTGAAGGAGAACTATTCTAGAAAATCCAAAATTGGAGTGAGAAAGAAGCAAGAGGAAACAATTAGCAGTGAATTACCGATGATTGCTAAACAAATAGAGAAAGAGCTGATTAATAAAACTGACGATGATGAGTCTGACGTCAGAAATATGAACGCCAAAGCAACTAAAGAATAATTAATAACTATCAATAATAATGATAATAATAATAATTCTATTCATTATTTGTTGTATCACGTAAATTTTATAAATATATTCTATTATTCATATTATTGTTATCTTTTAATAATGATTTGAGACGATTCGGGACTCGAGTGGTAATGACTGGCCCCTCCGGTGGCAGATACTGGCACATACCACTTTGACGGTGGCATCTACTGGCACAGAGACACGTTAGATTAAAAATTCGATTTAAATTTAGTCTTCTATATTTGAGGATAAATAATACCTAGAATTTGAAAAAAAGAAAGCTTTGTACTTGACCCCTGAATGCAGAATAGTTCACCTAACCACAAAAAATGTATAATCCAGTATAAAACGCCAGACTCGGTCAACTTGTTGACGGTATTGACGGTATCGTAGTATTCTATTAACACGCTTAATGCCCTAAATAACTGTAGTGTTTTCCCTCACTTACCTGCAACTGTATTAATTCTTCGAGTTATCATATTTACTTTGATAGCAATAAGTCGACTACTCAACTAATGGTACCTATTGACCACTTGTTAATTAATGGGAAGAAGAAATAACCATACTGAATATGGTCGTATTCGGAGAATAACCAACTGCCTATTTCTCCGCACTCGTATAGAAAAATCTTTTTCGTGTCGCAGGACCTGAATAACCCCATTTTCGGGGTGCTGCGACGTTGTACAGCCAGTGTGAAGAAAAATTACGTTCGTCGCTCGACCGAAAATAACTTTTCCGACTCGTGTGATTGCATTCCTTGGTTTCGCCTCCGCCTGCAACCCTCATACTCGTCAGAAAAGTTTTTTCCGTCCTGTAAGGATAATAGCCATTTTGAGATACCTGCCTCAAAAGTGCACTTTTCGAATTCGTTTAGTGTGCGTAAGGTCTTCTCCGCACGGTCTGCGTCAACCACGAAGACGTTTTTACGGGCAAGGCCCCGATAAGTTGTAATTCTATGAAATTCTTAATAATTGTTCGGTATTCGAAAAAGATGACCCCCCAGTTCTATGTAACAATGGAAGAAAGAAGTTTTAAAAATTCATCCTACACGGAGAGAAAAATTGAATAAAAATTACCTGGAAAATCATGGCAACTTTTACTGTACGTAAGGTAATCGTGGGACGAAATGTATCCAATGAACAAATACTTATTTGTAAGGGATATTTTACGATTCGTTTGGTAAAGAAAACACATCTATCGATGCAAAAATTATCCTCCTACATAGTAAAATTTCCCACACCGGTAGAGTATTACTCGTCGTAGACCCATTTGAAGGATATGGCGACGGACGGAAGTGAAATTTTACCGAACGCGTTCGGTCAAAAGTCACTTTCCGCTACATGAAAATCACACGCAATATTTCGCAATTATCCACGTTCACTACGATAATTTTTGATGTAAGTTTTCTTGATCTATCGCGAAAAAATTCACCATCGTTCTGCACTTTTTCCCCGATTTAGGGTGAAAAAGTCTTGAAAATTGAGCTCGCTCCACGATTACTTGACTTGTTTGGTAATTTCTCTCCAACTTTTCTTTTCCGTGAAGTACATCTATTTGAATTTCGTAAAATTCCAAATACATGGATGGACACAAAGCTAGCGAAACGTTTAAGAACGTATATATTGTTTAAACTGTCATTACATTGCTTTTTGTGACTCCGGCCGTAGAGCAGCGTTTCACAGCCGGAATGAGAACAAATATCGTTCGTCATACGGCCAAAAAAAACTTTTCTAGCTCATATGATTGCAGCCCTCGCCTTCGGTTCGTGCTGCAAATCTCATATTCGCCAGAAAAGTTTTTTTCGGCCTAATGAAGAAATATACTATTGTTTCCTCCGGTCGTATATTTCTAAGCAGTCCAATATTAACAGGTTACGCTGACAAGAGGTGTCGGCGAAAATAGAAAGCAGTGGCAGCTACAGGAAAAATATTACCTAGCGGCTAAGAAGGCCAAAACCCTGCAAGCTGTAGTAAAGAATATGACTTTGGCATTGGATGCGCCAGATACTAAGCCTCTGTCACGTTTTCGTCGTCAATCTGGATCGGCCGATACAACTAACCTGCTGTAACCCAAATTTCTCGAGGATCTCAGAGGTATATTTCTTTCATACAAGTATATGAAATTACCTCCAAGGGCCTATTGAAATTTGAATTCACTGTTTCTGTTGGAAATCCTGTCAGCTGACAGGTCCCTCACACTAACGCACGCAAGGCTCATCCATTCTCTCCCCACTCACGCACACCTGATGCGTTCACCTCAGATGACCGGGGGTTGTTAATTCGGACACCTGAGGCGCCACGTCCTGGACAGCTCCTTATTACCATATGATCTACATTAAATTAGGTCATGTGACCATCGAATTAGGGCACGTGGCACCTGTAAGCCCGTGTCTCTCTCTCATTCGTTTCCGGGATCGAGTTAGAGACACTTCTTTTATGGTACTGCTCTTCTCTAGTGACTCGGATTAACTCATTGTGTCAGCTCAATTATTATCAATTCAAGGAATTAGTCGGCTCACTATTATCGGTCCGCTCATTATTACGGTTGCTCAGTGACTCAATCTCTAGTGATTTAATTATTGTGAATATAACTTTGACAAATACAGTGAATTTGTGACCACGTGCACGTGTTCCGCTCATTTCTTGGTTCTACTCATCCCACTCCCCGTAATCCGACTCCAACTCATCCATCCGCACAATTAATTCCCCGATCCAGGCATCTCATCAAACATCTTGGTCCTTCGAGCCGGATCGGTGGAATATTTTTCGGTTTTCGGTTTTTTTGTTGGGTTTTGGCGGAAGTGGAAGTGACGCGGTCAGTGGTGCTCAACCTACGGGGACCAGCTCGTTGGCTCAGCGTACGCAGTGGACCTCAACCAGTCCAGCTCTCCAATCATCAGGGAACTGCATTACCGGCCCGCGGGAATATTTGAATTTTGGAGCAGCTCATCCCCGGGACTTTGGACTTTTTTCTCAACTGCAGCGTTCCTGCACTGGTCCAGCTCAACATCACTCACTCGGCTAAGTAGCATTTAATTACCTCTTGCTACTTTTGCCATTTTTTCCTTTTTTTTGAATTTTTTGGAGCATTCAACTTTGTTTTTTTTGGCTACCGCTCCCTTTATATTTTCCAACCCTTTTTCGTTCTTTTTGAATTTTTTAAAAAAAATTCTCGCGCCTGCTCAGTGGAATCGCTCACTGCTGCTACCTGCTCAATTAAGATTCTTCGGTGTTTTTACTGTTGCCGCACAACCGACCGGATACTTAATTTCATCGCTTCTCACTGCTCACTGCTCGGCTTTTGGGGTCGCTTTACTCAGGTTTTTTCCGGTTTATTCCTTTTTTGAGCTGCGCACTTATTTTCAATTATGGCATCATTTGAGGCGACCATTAGCCTGAATAACTCTCGGGCAGCGTTCATCGAACGCGTTTACAAGGAGCTGCTCACAGAAGAGGCGAAAAGCCTCACAATCTCCAATCTCCAGGGTAAACTCGAGATCCTGGAGACCTACTGGGAAAAATTCGAGAGCACTCATGAGAAGCTCATCGCTGGCAGCGGTAAGATCGAAGGGGTCCTTGAATTGCCGTACTTCAAGGACCATCGGTTTGACATTACTATCGGGCATTATCATGAGGCAAGGGGTATTTTAAGCCAGCTCATTGATAAAAGGGGGATCTCAGGTTCATCTCGTCGGTCTCTCGCGTCTGGGACGGCTCAGCCCACATACTCCAAGCGTTATCTCCCTGAGATTTCTCTGCCCAAGTTCGGAGGGGCCTATGCGGACTGGCGCTCGTTCCGCGATCTTTTCGCGTCTCTGGTCGGCTCGAATACGGATCTATCCAACGTGGAGAAGATGCATTATCTTCGTACTAGTCTCTCAGGGGAGCCAGCTCAACGCATCGCGAATCTTACGATCCCGGAAACGAATTGCGGAAAGTATTGCGGGGGCCTCCACCACTCGATGCTCCACAACCAGACATCGAGTCAGCCTCAACGTCCAGCTCAGCAGAGGCAACAGACCAACTCAACCCAGCAAAAGGCCGTTCCGGTGGTGACCTACACCCACGAGAACGACATCCCCATGGTGGTGACTGGTGACCAAGGCCAGTCAACGTCGTCGGAATGAAGATCACCAGCTCAGATTGCCGTCTCCTGCTCAGGTCACCACTCAGATTCCGGATCCGCTCCAGACTTCCGCCCTGGGGTCCTTCTGGCTACCAGCCTTGCGCTTTTGGTACGCCCAGATCAGCCAGCTCATCAGGTTCGTCTACTCATCGATCCAGGGTCGGAAATCTCCGTCATCTCAGACCAGCTCGTTCGTCAGCTTGGGCTGTTAAGGCTCAAGACACAGCTACGAATATCGGGGATTGGAGACACGGCATCTGGGCCGGCATTAGGCAAGGTTCGGCTCACAATACAGTCCACTTGCTCTCACTTTCAGCTCAGAGTTTCTGCCTATGCTCTCGGCCAGCTCACAACCTCATTACCGACATTCTCACCAAGTCAGCTCACATGGGATCATCTGGAAGGACTCCAGCTCGCTGATCCCGATTTTCTCACACCAGCACCAATTGACATCCTTCTTGGCGCTGATGTCTATGGACAACTCATCTTACCACAAGTCATCACCAACGGACCAAACTCACCATCGGCTCAGCTCACGCGACTTGGATGGATCGTATTCGGACCAACGGAAGGTCCTGATACTACTCAAGTAGCAACTTCTCATCTAACGGTCACCAACGAGGATCTCAACGAACTGCTCACCAAATTCTGGATCCAGGAAGAGATCCCTGGGACACCAGAGGTTCAGCTCAACGAGGAGGAAGCGCAGTGTGAAGAACACTTTCAACGGACCCACTCACGAGATGCATCTGGCCGCTACATTGTTCGGATACCGCTCAAATCTCCAGTTTCCTCGCTAGGAGATTCACGATCGTCTGCACTCGCTTGCCTCCATCGTCTGCTCAGGAAACTCTCACGTGATGAGGTTTATCGTCAGCTCTACACGGACTTCCTCAGGGAATATGAAGAGCTCGGCCACATGCGTCGAGTCTCCGGACAGCTCGCTAGATCAGCTCATCAGCGCCAGCTCAATGGGGGGGCACGGGCACCGAAATGACCTTAGCACATGAGGCCTCGGCTTCAGGAGGGTTGAGGGTTTCGGGCCGTCCGTGTTCTTCTCGGGCTGACGCTCCTCCGGAATATTTCTTCCCTCATCACGGAGTTCTCAGGGCGAGCAGTGAGACAACGAAGCTCAGAGTTGTTTTCAACGGCTCCAACAAGACCAGCTCAGGACAATCGTTGAACGAGATTATGCACACGGGTGAGAAGTTGCAGAAGGATATCTCGGATGTACTTCTCTTTTCTCGGCGGAAACGGCTCATTTTCATGACGGACATAACCAAGATGTTTCGTCAAATTCGGGTACATCCGGAAGATTGGCCACTCCAACAAATACTCTGGACCGACTCAAACGGAGATATCGCCACCTATCAACTCACCACGGTCACATATGGCACTAGGTCAGCTCCGTTCCTCTCAATGCGTGTTCTTCATCAGCTCGTTGAGGATGAAGGATCGAACTATCCTCTCGCTGTGGAACCGCTCATGAAAGGACGATATGTTGACGATATCTGCGGGGGTGCTGACTCAGATGAAGAGCTACTCAGGACCGCTCATCAGGTGACACAGCTCTGTCGGTCAGGAGGCTTTCCGCTAGCCAAATGGCACTCAAATAGCCCAGCTCTACTCACATCTCTTCAACCTGACAGCACCTCTCAAGAACAACGATTCATAGAGGACTCGCTCACCAAGATTCTAGGGGTTTCTTGGCATCCTGGAACGGACAACTTCAAGTTCTCCGTCACTCAGCCTGAGACCAGCTCAATAACGAAGAGAATCATTTTATCGGAAACGGCTCAACTCTTCGATCCACTGGGTTTCCTAGCGCCAGTGGTCATACGAGCGAAGATATTGCTCCAGGCTCTATGGATCGAGAAACTGGGATGGGACGAACCAGTTTCCCAGACAACTGCTCAACGATGGAGCCAATTCAGGGAGGAGCTCACACAGTTATCAGAGATCACCATACCTCGGTGGCTTGGACTGCTCACGGATTCCGTCGTCGAAGTACACGGTTTTTCCGACGCATCACAAGTGGCGATGTCAGCCGTGATCTATCTCAAGGTTCTCAACAAGGGAAAATCACAACTCACATTGGTTTGCTCAAAAACGAAGGTCGCACCGCTCAAACGGCTGACAATCCCACGACTAGAACTCACTGCGGCTCTCCTCCTGGCCAAACTGACTAAGTACGTCAAGGACCAACTCAATCTCACGAACGCCACCACCTATCTCTGGACCGACTCATCGGTCACGCTCACGTGGATCAGCTCACACTCCTCAAGATGGAAGGAGTTCGTGAAAAATCGGGTGGCACTCATCCAGGAGCTCACTCAGCAGGCTCATTGGAGATTGGTACCGGGCAAGGAGAATCCTGCAGACTGTGCATCTCGAGGTCTATCAGCGCACCAACTGGTATCTCATAAGCTCTGGTGGAAAGGGCCACCATGGCTTCATCAAGACTGCTCATCATGGCCAACTCACGCTCTGGAAAAAGACCTCAGCGCAGACCTCGAGGAAAAGCCAGGAGTTCTCCTACATGTAAAAGCTCATCCAATCGCGCTCTGGAATCTCGTCGACAGATTCTCATCGTTCAACCGACTGCTCAGGGTCACAGCAATCTGTCGACGATTCATAGCTCGGCTCAGGAAAACCCCCAACTCTTCTCTTCGATACCCGCTCACTCTTGGTGATCTTGAAGAGGCTCGCATCCTCTGGATCAAACTCACGCAGGCAGCTCACTTCAAGGATCAACTCAGAGCGATCTCACGAGGGGAAAGGTTCAGCAAATCCCACCCCCTCACCAAGCTCACACCCTTCATCGATCGCCAAGGGGTATTGAGGATAGGAGGACGGCTCAAGTTTGCTCACATAGGCCCGGAGAGCCGGAACCAAGTGATTATTCCGAAGGAATCTCAACTGGCTCAGCTACTCATCGGACAGGCTCATCTAAGGACACTCCACGGAGGCACACAGCTCACCCTCAGGCAGCTCAGAAGTAGCTACTGGATACTCGGAGGTCGAGCACCAGTACGCTCCTTCATCCTCAAGTGCGTTAACTGCACTCGCCAACGTGGAGTACGCGCTCAACAGCTCATGGGCCAGTTGCCACCAGCCAGACTCACTCCCGCTCGAGCCTTTCTCAACACTGGGATCGACTATGCCGGCCCAGTGTCTCTACGGTCCTGGAAAGGGCGGGGACACAAGTCGTACAAAGGCTGGTTGGCTATCTTTGTCTGCATGACCACCTCAGCGGTCCATCTCGAGGTCGTGTCAGACTACTCAGCCGAGGGGTTCATCGCGGCGTATAGACGCTTTTCAAGTCGGCGTGGGATCGCTCATTCCTTGTTCAGTGACTGTGGGACCAATTTCCTTGGCGCTGACAAGGAACTAAAGAAGCTCTTCTCGTCAGGATCAGCTCAATCAAGACAGCTCGCACAGCTCCTCATCAATGATGGGACTCAGTGGTCCTTCAATCCTCCAGGTGCTCCGCACTTTGGAGGGAAATGGGAAGCGGCGGTGAAGTCGGTGAAGTTCCATCTCACCCGGACGATCGGAGAGGATCTGCTCACTTTTGAGGAACTCACCACTTTGCTCGCTCAAATCGAGGCAGTGCTCAACTCACGACCACTGGAACCGCTCACGGATGATCCTGATGACTGTTCAGCCTTGACACCAGGGCATTTTCTCATCGGTCAGGCTCCCACGACTCTTCCAGAGCCATCTTTAGAGCAACTCAACGTCTCAAGGCTCTCTAGATGGCAGCTCATTCAGCAGAAGCTTCAAGGATTCTGGAAGAGGTGGTCCACGGGATATCTCCAACGTCTTCAAGCGATATCCAAGTGGCACCATCCGACTCATCAGATACGGATCGGCTCACTGGTTCTACTCACGGACGAGAGATTCCCGCCAGCGAAGTGGCCTCTCGCCCGAGTGACCGCTCTGCACCCAGGATCGGACTGACTCACCAGGGTAGTCACCATCAGGACTGCTCAGACGACGCTGACGAGGCCAATCGCCAAGCTCGTCCTCTTGCCCATCTCACCTTCAGGGGAATAGAACCAGGACAGCTCACCGGCTTCTCACCGTTGGACTTCGTCAACTTCAACGGATTTACGACCCTGACCAACCGACGGGGTTCAACGTGAGAATGACAGCAGCCAACGCAGAAGGGATTTACGACCCCCGACGTCTAGGATGCTGCCATGCCTAGCCAGCGCACCTTCCGGACGGTCTCACGGACTCACTCATGGGTGACAAGCTCCGACAGCTCACCAAAGAGCGTTTTGAATTTTGTTTTTTGTTTCAGCTCACCATGGCTCTACTCATTATGGTTGCGTCAACAACTTTACAGTTGCCGACGGCCGGGGAGAATGTTGGAAATCCTGTCAGCTGACAGGTCCCTCACACTAACGCACGCAAGGCTCATCCATTCTCTCCCCACTCACGCACACCTGACGCGCTCACCTCAGATGACCGGGGGTTGTTAATTCGGACACCTGAGGCGCCACGTCCTGGACAGCTCCTTATTACCATATGATCTATATTAAATTAGGTCATGTGACCATCGAATTAGGGCACGTGGCACCTGTAAGCCCGTGTCTCTCTCTCATTCGTTTCCGGGATCGAGTTAGAGACACTTCTTTTATGGTACTGCTCTTCTCTAGTGACTCGGATTAACTCATTGTGTCAGCTCAATTATTATCAATTCAAGGAATTAGTTGGCTCATTATTATCGGTCCGCTCATTATTACGGTTGCTCAGTGACTCAATCTCTAGTGATTTAATTATTGTGAATATAACTTTGACAAATACAGTGAATTTGTGACCACGGGCACGTGTTCCGCTCATTTCTTGGTTCTACTCATCCCACTCCCCGTAATCCGACTCCAACTCATCCATCCGCACAATTAATTCTCCGATCCAGGCATCTCATCAAACAGTTTCCTATTTCGAACCACTTGTTCGCACGCACGGGTAACGCGTACTATTTTTCGTTCCATTGTCTGTAAAATGGCGTTTGATTAGCACGAAGTGTATGTAAAACGACGTCCATAGCCTATGTGACGTAAAATTAGCTTTGTAACTCGACCGATGAAAGAAATTCTGCCTCGTGCGGTCGCATTCCTCGGCTGCGCCTCGGTCTACAACCCCTGCACTCGTCAAAACAATTTTTTGGGTCTTGTGACAAAAATATCTATTTCGTGATACCTGCCGAGTGCACTCTTCGAAACGATAGCGGGGCTAAAGTGGTTGTTTTTTACTGTACTTTACGCACACCGTGCTGAAAACAACCGCTTTACGCACACTAAATCGTTTCCGCAAGTGACATTCAACCATAATGATGCAAATGACAACTTTCTTTTTTTATATTTTTAGCTATCGTCAGATTGGTAATGCGACAAGTGGATGACAATTTCAAGAAGCCGGTCCTTTGGATTGTGGAAAACGGGGAGAGTGAGAATGTGAAAAACAAAAACAAAAAAGAAGATCAATCAGCAATAATTCCACCGATGAAGGAGCAGAGGAAGGATTATTTCTCTTCGCAGGCAGAGGCTAACCTGCAAACGTGGGCATCAGTGAGTCTCGCGGACTATCGGAGAAAATTGTGAAGAAAGATCATGTATTCTATTTTAAGTGGCATTAAAGATTGGAGTACTGAAAGAAGTTATAATTAAGGCCGGAGACTTCATTTACGAAAACGGCTATTATCAGAAGTTGCCTCCAAATAGGTGATTGAAGTGAGCGACAAGTAGGGTTGGGAAGAAATTGAAACATTGATGTTGGAAGTTGTCATAATTCATTGATTCGAGGGTCATTTTGTTGACAGAGTGAGGAAAAGCGTTTGAACGTGAATTGGGTGTTTTGAAGAGGGTCAATTCGAGATCTCGGCGATTTCTTAAGGATAACTTACCAGGGGAGCTATCTGGTTCTTTCAAAAGGGGATTAATGGAGGCCATGGTCGAGGGGAGATATTGGGGGTCAGTTCCCAGGAGAGCCCTCAGGGTCTTTTAAGGGAGGGGGGGG
>NW_021681371.1:44033-62334 GCF_001412515.2 Diachasma alloeum
TGGAGGGTATGGTCAAGGAGAGATCTTGGGGGTTTCTTGGGGATAACTTCCCAGGGCATCTCTCAGAATCTTTCTAGGGGGAGTGGGGATCAGTGGTGGGTATGGTAAGGGGAGATATCGAGGTTTTTTGGGGGTCACTCTCTAGGGCAGCTCTCTGGGTCATTTCAGGGGGAGGCGAGTCAATGGAGGGGATGATCATGGGGAGATCTCGGGGAGGTTTTTGAAGGGTATCTTTCCGCATTAGTTCTCAGGGTCTTTCCAGGGGGGACTCGATGGGGATAAGAACAAGGGGAGATCTCAGGGTTTTATTGAGGGTAACTCTCCAGGACAGCTCTAGGACAGCTCCCAGAATCTTTCTAGGGAGAGGGGTCAATGGGGGATATGGTCAAGAGGAACTTTCAGGGCCTTTCGAGGGGGTATTGATGAAAGGTATACTCGAGGGGAGATCTTGGAAGTTTTTTGGGGTTGACTTTCCAGGGGAGCTCTGAGGGTCTTTCTGGAGTGGATTATTGAAGGGGATCGTCAAGGGCAGATCTCGGGTGATTTTGAAGATCACTTTTGGGGATTGCTCTCTGGATCTTTTTAGGATTTGCCAAGGAGTGTATGATGAAGGGGACATCCCGAGGGGTTCTTTGAGGTTACTTCCAGGAGTCAATAGGGGTGTGGTCAAGAGGAGATCTCGAAAGTATGGTTGGAACGA
Organism: Diachasma alloeum; assembly: GCF_001412515.2. NCBI lineage: Eukaryota > Metazoa > Arthropoda > Insecta > Hymenoptera > Braconidae > Diachasma > Diachasma alloeum. The sequence continues at coordinate 44,734 of NW_021681371.1, forward strand.
AATTCCGGAGAAATCTCGGGAACATTTCTCAAAGTAGGTTTGAGGGGATAANCTTAAAATACCCTGCGGGCAGTCCTGGGAACTGACCGGCAAGATCTCCCCTCGACCATGGCCTCCATTAATCCCCTTTTGAAAGAACCCGATAGCTCTCCTGGTAAGTTAACCCTAAGAAATCACCGAGATCTCCCACTGACCCTCTTCAAAACACCCAATTCACGTTCAAACGCTTTTCCTCACTCCGTCAACAAAATAACCCTCCAATCAATGAATTATGACAAATTCCAACATCAATGTTTCAATTTCTTCCCAACCCTACTTGTCGCTTACTTCAATGACCTATTTGGAGCCAACTTCTGATAATAGCCGTTTTCGTAAATGAAGTCTCCGGCCTTAGTTATAATTTGTCCTAATTGAAACGAAATTTCCCAATCTCGTGGCTGCAGGGGGGGGGAGGGGGGTGGTTATTATTTTTTGCGGAGGACGTAACGATGAAAACCATGTATAAAGAGTTTTTTTGGTGCGAAAACGAGGACTTCTTGTAGGTCGCTAATGAGGGCCAAAATTCTGGACACTAAATGGCCTCGGATTTGGGTGAGGAATGAAAGTTAGATAAAAGTGTCAAATTGAGGAGCAAAAAAGTGCCGGAGTAGGGGTCAGAAATAAGGTTCAGACAACGGTTTCGCAATAATGTTCGAAATGCGGGTCAGAGTTAAGGTTCAGAATAATGGTCAAAGAGCGGGCCAGGATGAAGCTCACAAATCAGGTTCTTAATGCGGGTCAAAAATACCGGTCCGAAGGGAGGTCAAAGATAAGGGTCAAAAATAATAGCCTGAATTATGGTAAAAGGGTCGAAAACAAGGGTCCGAATGAGGCTAAAAAATAAAGGTCAGGATGAGGGTCAAAAACGAGGGGTCAGAAAACGAGGTCAGAAATAAGGGGCATAATGAGGTTCATAATGACGGTAAAAAAAATAGTCAGAATTACGATTAAAAATACAGGTCCGAATGAGGGTCAAAAATAAGGGTCTCAAATGAAGTTCAGGGTGTGTCAAAAATAAGGTTCATAATGAGTGTCAGAAAAAGTCAGAAATGAGGTTCATAATGAGGGTCACAAATCGGTGTCAGGATGGGAGTCAAAGATAGGGTCATGATGAGGGTCAAAAATACCAGTCAGTGAGTGGGTAAGAAACAAGGGTCAGAAATGAGAGTTAAAAATATGGGTCATGATGAGGTTCATAATGAGGGTCAAAAATACTAGTTAGAAGGAGGATAAAAAATGAGGGTCAGAGTAAGTCTCAAAAATAAGGTTTACCATAAGGGTCAGGATGAAAGTTAAAAATGAGGGTCAGAAATGAGGGTTAAAAATATGGGTTATAATGAGGTTCATAATGAGGGTCAAAAATACTAGTTGCAATGAATGTTAAAAATACTAGTTACAATGAATACATATAACAAATGAGGGTCATAATAAGGGTCAAAAGTGAGGGTCAGGAAGAGGGTAAAAATTAGTGTCATAATGTGGCTCGAAAAAAAGGGTCTAAATGAAGGTCAAAAATACTAATCAGAGTGAGGGTCAAAAATAAGGGTCCGAGAGCAAGTAAAAAATAAGGGTCATAATGAGGGTCAAAAATACTGGTCAGTATGAGGGTCAACAATGAGGGTAAAAATAAGGGTCAGAGAGAGGGAAAAAAATAAGGGTCATAATGAGGTTCATGATGAGGGTCAAAAATAGTTGTCAGCGTGAAGCTCAAAAATAAGGTTTATAATAAGGGTCACGAATAGTAGTCAGAGTGAGGGTCAAAAATAAGGGTTAGGATTAGTGTCAAAAATGAGGGTTAAAAATATGGTTCACAATGAGGTTTACAATGAGGATCAAAAATAGTAATTATAATGAATGTCAAAAATAAGGGTCGAAATAAAGGTCAGAATGAGGGTAAAAATAATGATCACGGTGACGGTCATAGATAAGGGTCACTGAAAATCCGAAATATTAGTATTTATATTATTACCAGGGCCCCGAACTTCATGTGATTACCATTGTTATCAACAATCATTCAATTGTTATTGACAATCGTAATCGGGCGAAGTTCCGGACCCTGGTTAGAACATTTCAAATTATAACATTTCAAATTCAGCAACATTCTCCCGCCAAACGCTGCCGACTTGACCGACCCAGTCAAGAAGTCGACACTGCCGCCATCCCACGGCATTCCCACATCGAGCCTTCTCACGCTATCAATAATTTTTTCGTATTTATTGCAATTAACCAACTAAAGGGGTTGAATTGTAACAAATTACTCATCTTTATTTTTTTAATTATTTTTGAAACCCTATTTCAGTCATTTTAGGCGTTTTTTACCCCAAACCAACATCCATGTAAGCATCCCTGGAAACATCCATTCAACTACATGGATACCCCTTCGCCAGGGATACAGCATACAGCATTACTTGAATTTCATACAGAATTTCTTGTGATCGCATGTGGTTTTTCACTGATTCCATTGGTTTTTAAGCACAAAGGAAATAGCTGGATAGCACGAATAGTTTTTGTTGACGCACCGCACAAGACCAAATTTCCCGAATTGAGAATGTTTTGGTACTCCCGAATATTTCTGTAGCTTGTTGTACTCCCACAGAAATCAAAAACCTCCTCGTACGTTAATGTCAACATCATAATCCGTGAGTATTGCAAAAATACACATGGGAGAAATAAAAGAGTCGGAGAACGTGCGGTGCCGAGCTCCAATTCGAAGTGCTTTCACCGTCAGCCCTCCATATTGCTTGGCGAGGATTGCGCCGCCATCGGTAATCAGCGAGCCCAGTATGAGAAAATTCAAAACTTAATCAACGTCTCTATTGTAACTGCTGTGAAAATCATTCATTCATTAACCGTTCATTACATTATCAAGTGCGATATAATGTGCAAAGCCCATACGTCAATATATTTATGTATTATTTGGACGTGTTAATGACTGGTGGAATGATTAAAAGGGTCCAGGGTTTTGATTGGTTAACGGGTTCCATTACCAGTCTCCAATGAGTTTTGATTTCAGAGGGAAGACTTTCTCCTGCTGAGAAACTTTAACAACATAAGATTTTTTTCTACAAAAAAACATCGACAGGAAAGGTTTTATCAGCTAGAAAATGAGCTATTAACGAGCTTCAAATTATCCATTCTTCAAAATGAAATTCTGTTAATTTGTTATCTATTTTTACAGCCAATTTGCGAAAAATCTAGCATAAACACCTTTAAAAAAAACCTGCATAGGCCGGTACATTTTTGTGAGCATGAAAAATGAGCTTCTAATGAACTTTGAACCTTTCAATCATGAAGAATAAATTTGGTTCATTTTCAAGTCATTTTTCTACCAATTGCATAGGACGAAGCACGCACACGTTCCTGTATTTGCAAAAATAGCATTAATGAAAAAAAACAAACAAATGATATAAAATAGGCTCTTAATGAGCTTCAAATTATCCACTCTTCAAAAGGTAAATCTCTTAATTTTCCAACTATTTTCTAGCCAATGTGCGCAAAAAGTGCCATAAACACCTTTAAAAAAAGTGCATTAGCCGATTTATTTTTATGAGCATGAAAAATTAGCTCCTAATGAGCTCTAAATTATTCAATGTTGGAACTACATTTTTTTTTATTTTTGAGGTACTCTCCTGCTGAGAAAAGTGAACAATATAAGATTTTTTTCTAAAAAAGGACATCGACAGCAAACGTTTTATCAGCGTAGAAAATGAGCTCTGAATGAGCTTCGAATTATCCATCCTTCAAAATGTAATTTTGTTAATTTATTATCCATTTTTACAGCCAATGTGCAAAAAATCTAGCATAAACACCTTTTTAAAAAAACTGCATTAGCCGATTTTTTTTGGTGAGCATGAAAAACTATTCAAATTAAATTAAAATTAAAATTGAAATTGAAATTTAAATTTAAATTTAAATTTTATTATTTAAATCATTCAATGTTGGAACCAGTTTTTTTTTAAATTTTTGAAGTAGTCTCCTGCTGAGAAAAGTTAACAACATAAGATTTTTTTCTTGAGAAAGACATCGACAGCAAAAGTTTTATCAGCGTAGAAACTGAGCTTTGAATGAGCTTCAAATTATCCATCCTTCAAAATGTAATTTTGTTAATTTGTATGTACGTATGTAGGTATGTATTTATTGCTTTTGGAGACATTACAGAGTTCTCTGATAGCAAGAGGGTGCATGACATGGTACAAAAAAAAGAGAGTTAAAGGTACAGCGCCGCATGCTAGCAAGTAGGAATAATTGATAATCAAAATAATATTTAAATATATAAGTAAATTGTTCCACAATAATTTCTGGAATGGTAACTCAAAATAGTAAACAAGGCAAATTGATAAGAATTATAGCTAAGTAGATCAGGCAACTGCAAAATGTAGACAGAGCTAGGCAAACAGCTATACCTGGTACAGAACTCAGAGTGAGATATCAAATCAATTTAGATGAGATCGAGTACTAGAACGTGCTAGAGGGCCAAGGTCAGCAGGGGGTATGACGGGGAGGGATGATCTTACCGAGAGGATTTCAGACATCAAGTTGTGAAGAGACAGGAGGTGTCTGCGGGTGGGGATTGAGAGGATTCTGAGAAGGTGGATTGAATGAGGGATGCCTGCTGTTAGTCCGCTGAGATGCTTTTCCCGCTGCATCTTATAGGACGGGCAGTGTAGGAGGACGAGCTCCACAGACTCCAACGTGTTCAGGCAGCAGTACCGGCACTGAGAGCATGGAGTCAGCTTATGGATCGTCCCCTTGTCAGAAATTCCGCTTGTCAGAAATTCCTGCAATTTATGTAGTTGTTCGCGAGTCTTAGCTGGATGGCAATTCTGGTAACATGGATTCCCCCTCTGAAGAACAGATAATCGGCTGTGGTATCCGAGAAACGACGTATTAACTGAATCTGGGACGAGCTTTAGCGTAGGTAGTCTTCATAGTTGGAAGATCTCAAATTTAGAAGAATTGCGTCAATGAAATTCTATCTCTGGTCTAGCCAAAAACAAGAGTCCAAGCAATCAAACATGTCAGGGAAACCTACCGAGGTGAAAATAGAGTTCACATTGGAAACCCAATTGAATTTCTCCTTGCAGGTTGGAACTCGGGATAGTCGAATTGTCTCCATCAGGCAGATATAGGATCATCTTTTTTTATTCATTTTCAAAATGTTTCTGATCCGATCCCAGATAAAGATCAGGGCACGTAAAGCCAGGGATTGAATACACAACTCCAGGCGGATATGATAAACTAGGGTGTTTCTAGGAACTAAGAAAATCCTTTTGAAATAATCGGTCTGAATCCTTTCGATTTCACCGCTCTGATACGGACCCCATGTTTGTATTCCGTAGAGAAGGGTGGACACAACGAGAGTATCAAATATGTAATGATTTTTCTTTGGCCTCAACAAATACTCAATAAACCCTAACCCAGAAGTCTCGATTATCCAAACACGGCCAACTCATTACCTTCGTTCTCGCAATCCGACAAGTCTGAAACGCCAAAAACCTTAACGCTAAAACTGGACTCCGGGAACAATCAGCAGCTCATCCAATCCTTACTTCGTCTATTTAGGGCGCCAGCCGATTTTTAGCAACGCGGAATCGACAAACCACAAACGGAACTGTATTTTCTTAAAACTAAATACTGATTATCCCCAAAAATCCAATAACGACAAGAAACATATCGCAAACCATACGCAGAAATGTGGATTACGAGGGTACGGGATTTACTCGGCTGCTCAGTGTGCGGGTCGTGGAGAGAGGGGTGGATTCGTGGACGAGAACATCAATTAACAAAACCAATCATCGATCGAGAAACCAATAAACCAATGTCTTAAATTCCAAACGGGATAGGTAAGGTCGACATTGAATAATAAACACAATTGTACTGACGTGTTTCGCTATTGCCGATATTAATACAAAATCGTAAATTCGTACAAACACAAAATTACATGAATGTGACTCAAAATAATTTTAAATGCTCTGAAATGATCCATTAAACTCCAAAAGGACTCAAAAGATGCGAATAATAATTTTAAGTATGAAAAAGAAAGCGATCCCAATCCAAAGCTGATAGAGAGAAGCAAAGGTATTGTCCACGAGGGGAACACGAATCCGAGAGAGAGAGACTATAGGAAGGTAGCGTACGTGCGAGAGAGAGAACGGATGAGGTAACTACGCGAAATAAAAAAAAAAAGGGAGCTCACGAAAAGGTACTAATTTTTCTTATTTTCGACTGTAATTAATCGAATTACGAATTATGGAGCGCCTTTGTAATGGTTTACTTAATTCTTATGCCATTTGTAACCCATTAAAATCGGGAATCTCATTCACCGAAAAGGTAGCAAAAATGAGCTAGGGAGCTTGAATCAGCCACGTGGCTGATTTACCGGAAAGGAGCGTTTCTAACCCGGAAATGGAGGTTTTCTCCATGAAAATAGGTAGCTTACGGTCTCCAATAATTTCCAAAATAATAGGTAGCTTATTCATGAACGTAAGAGAGCTTAGATAATTTTATTGTTCTGGATTCCAACCATAAAGTAAAGATAACTAAAAAGATAGCGTCCCCATGCCCAACCGGAATCCAAAACTCAACGAACGCTAGAGAGCATTAAAACGCGAAAAAGGTAGCTTCAGAACAATTCAGGTAGCATCATTTTTCCTCCAGAACTCTCGTGAGTCGGAGAAATATAAAGAAATAGGTAGCGTAGAATAATTACGTAAAGAGAGCGAAAAAAGGTAGCAAGCAAAAAGGTAGCAATGAAGTAGGTAGCGAGTTGCATCAATCGCCGTAGCGAGACGCCTAAAGCATGAAATTTAGCCTAAAAGTTACGGTAGGTAGCCCTATTACTATTCGGATTTATTCAGGTAGCGTAATTATCATTTAAATAATCTCAGGTAGCTTCCAGGGAGCATTTAGGTTTGTTTGAAGAGTTTTCTGTCCTTCAAACCATGAGTATCGGTGTTGGCGTCATTCCGAGAGGTAGCGACGCCATTCCGCGTGGTCCAACTGCTTTATCGAAAAACGCACTAATTCACTGTTAATCACCTCTAAATAAGTACACGAGTACTTACCATGGTCTGGAGCGTTGATTTTGACTGAATTTGGATCACGGGGCCTCGATAATTACCTCGAAAGAGAACTTGTTCAGGGAGCTAAATCGACTCGTACCTCACTCTTAGTCGTCCGGGTGGATACTGTAATGGCGACTATCGCGTGTGTCCGCTCGGGCCTGTTGCATAGTGGTGGGGAGTCTGGGGGAGACTAGCCCCGTACGGTGCTGACTCGAGTGCCGGAGACGCGAACTATCGATTCCCGGGGTAATTGTGCGCGAAGTATTTAAAGATTTAAATTTAAATTCTCCTATGATTGATTTTAATTATTTTAATTGAACAAAACTGTAATTACTTGAACTCAACGTGAAACTGAGATGGCGGAGCGGGTCTTCACTCCGTCTACGACCGGAATAAGGTAGCTTATCTACAGAGGGCACTCTCCGGAGAGGAATTAGGACTTTACCAACGAAAACTCAAACGCAAACGCAACTTAACTAAATTAAAAACCCAATGGCGATCCGTTTCGACGACTGGGATCGTCTCCACGGCCTTCCAACTGAAAGCCCTAACACTCTCGCTCAAGGGAGCGCAAGCATTTCAACTCGACCTATGTACTCACTCTATCGACAAACCAAAAAGGGTTACGGGAAACACTGGGTAGCACATTATCTTGGCCAAATATTCCACGGTGATATCCTGATCCTTAACCGAATTTACGTAGGAAAATCTCAAAATTACTAAACTTTAACTCAACAAAAATGACTCGAAAAAAAGAAATATCTGCAAAATATCTGGTTTATTTAATGAAGTTATTTAATGAATATTGTTCTAAAATTTTAGGGAATCGATTCACGCGATAGGTAGTCAATTTAAGTAGTTTTCCGAACTTAAGGTAGCTCTGAAGTAGAGTTAAGGTAGCAGGTAGCTCTAATCTCCGTATAGATTTTTATCACGACAAGAAGGTAACGGTTTATAATCTCTCTCTCTCTCTCTCTCTCTCTCTCTCTCTCTCTCTTTCTATACATAAATACCCTGGAGTTCCGCAGGTGACGAATTCGCCTGGAATTTCGTCACAGCCCCCCGCCTTTTGACGTTTCCGTGTCGGCTTAGACCTTTGTCGAGAGTTGCTGCGTTGAGTCCAGAGTTGCGGGGTCGTCCGAGGGTTCCCACTCGTTACTTTCAGTCCTGACTGGGTTTCTAGGTCTGAGGTATCCGTGGTATGTCGTTCTTGAGCACTGAAATCAAACGAACCCATGCCCACGAAGAACCTTTTCCCAAAATAAAGGGTACTGATATTACCTGAGAGTTAGCAAGAAATTTTCTTTATTCCCACGATTTCGAGATATTTAAGGTACATGAGGAAATGAAAAACAACAAAGATAGCCATTCTGGACGGCGTCAGCATGTGGGTTCATAGTACATTCGAAGTAGAATGGGAAAAGATAACAAAAGTGAAAGAGATGTCTTATCTCTACACAAAAAAAAGAAACAAAATAGGGCGATGTGTCAGGGGTTCTATTGGGTCCCAAAGAAAAAAAAACCAAGGAGTTGACAACCAAAAAAAAAAAAATCAACACAGGAAAATTTAAAGCAAACGAAAAGAGAAATATCCAACAAAAAATAAATTTCCCGAGTGAACACCTCGTTCCATTGGCGGGTCCGGCCCGCTTGTCAATCTTATACTTATTCAGGTAGCGTGACAGTAACACTGAGGTAGCATTGGACGAGGGTTACCATGTATTGGCCCCTGCATAGGTAGCGTAAGGTAGCAGTTGGTCTTATGGAGCGGCCTTACTCCTGCCAGACGAGCGTCCTACCAGTAGCCGGGTGGTGGTGGCTCTGGTCCCCTGAGTGAGTAGTCGGGGTCATACTCACGGTCTCGAGGAGGGTACCTGGGTCCTTCCCCCCGGCCTCTGCGTCCCTGATCCCTCGAGGGGAGGTCGTGATCTCTCGTTGACCCATAGTAGTCCTGGGGTGGCTCACGGTAACCCCTCAGTTCTGGTTCGTAGCGAGGGTCGGGTAGTCCTCCTCGCCCTCGACGTGGTTCCTCTCGACGCCAATCCGCGCCTTCGTGGGGTCTTCCCCACGTTCTGTTTCCCCCCAGCGGTGGGTACTCCTCTTGCTGGGGTCTATACTCATAGCCCCGCTCCTGTGAGAAGGCATGATACTGCACCGGGGGACGTTGGGAACGTCCTCCATATTCCTGGGAATCTCCGGACTGATGTGGAGATCCTTGAAGTCTCCTAGCCTCGTAGGAGGGTGTATGATATGCCCAACGTTCCTCTGGTCTAGGTGGTGGCGAGGGAAGGGGCCCACCTCGTAGGGTCTTCGGTGAGGCGGTAGGCTTCGATGTCTTGACAGCCTGGGGGTGCTTCTGACGCTTGATGCGCTTCCTAGTTTGTGGAGTTTCGGCAGCTGTATCGCTTGGTGGAGCTCGAGTCTGTAACTTCACACGAGGTACGTTACGCCCCAGTGCTGGGACGTAGGGTCCGGCTGCCCTCCACTGATCTCCACAATGGGGGCACGTTTTCGTGGCGACCCCTTTGCGCCCACAACTGTAACACACTATGATGCGAGGTTTGGGGCATTGTTGGCGGCGATGATCCGGGGAGTTACAGTTGTAGCAGTGTGGCTGGAAATCCCAATCTGCACGAGTCGGTTTGTCATCTGGATGTATAGTGGCGGGTGTTGTTTCCAGGGTTGGACCCCCTGCGTTGTCCGGGTCCTGTTCCTCGGTGGCCCACCAGGGGAGGGGATATTCCCCCGGCTCCTCGGTGTCCTCGAGGTCTTCGTCGATGGTGATCACGGGTGGTGTGGTGGTGTGTCCAGATGTGGAGTCGTTGGCGTTACTGGTGGATGGACAGGTTTTTGGTACTGCCCCCCTGGAAACTGGTGTTGCGATTAGTTCAACCACTGGCATCAGACCCGGAGGTACAGACCTCGGTTGGGTGAGATTCTGGGGGGGCTGCGTTAGTGGTGCCGCCGGTGCCGGAGTGGGAGGCGGTTGTAGATTCGGCCCGAGGACGGCGTTATCAGCCTGAGGTGCCGCTCCTTGTACACCCGTGAGTTTCCGATTCGTCTCCTCTCGTTCGAGGGCCCCTGAAGTTTGAGTGGCGGGCGCTGTAGCTAAAGCCGGGGTTTCCTCTGCTCGTCCTGCCAACAGATTTGGGTAGCTACGTGATGGACGTACTGCTCTGACGGGGCGAAACTGTGGTGCCCTAGCCGTGGTGACCGGCAGTACACCTGGCGTGACTGGCATGGCTGGATTCGGCAACGATTCCAGGGAGGCACCCAGCTTTTTGTCCTCCTCGGTGAGATCCACTTACAAGATGTCGGTCTCCCCGTCCCCTGAAGCTGCTCGTGGTGGTGTCTCCCTGACGGCGGCCAGGGTCAGACTGCTCAATTTTTCCAACGGGATCGAGACTTTGATCGGTGTCCTTACGACCTCCACCCTACAGGGTCTCGTGGAGATCATTTTGGGGGTTTTCCTCGATTTTGGGGTCTTCCCGTGATGCGTATTTGCGGGACCATGGGGGGCGTTGGTTGGGCTCGACCCGGTTATGGTTCCTCGCTCGCCCTGGTCATCCATCAGGGCACTCGCCTCACTTGACGTCCGGCTGCGGCCACTAAGAGGGGAGTAGCTGCTACTCAGCCCATCTGTCATGGACTCCCGGGCCAGTGATAGTTTGGTGGACGCTCTGAGTACCGCCATGACGAGGTCGTGTTTGAGACCAGGTCGGGTCTGGTCCAACGAGTCCAGCTGAGTTTGAAATGGTGAGAGTTCGGCCATCGCCAAGTCCAGTCCAGTCATTAGGGGGCCGGTGGTGTCCTCCGCCCGACCTGCTAAAGCCGGTATGTCTGTCTTTCCCGGATTTCCCGATGGTTGTGGGTCGCTGGAGGACGACTCTTGAGCGGTAGTAGGAAGTCCAGAGGCCGCAGGTAGCTGGGTTGACTTTGGTGGCTTTTCTTTCATGGCGTGGGGTGGTGGTTACTCGATCACCTCCCTCGGGAGACTGAAACTTTCCCGCACAACACCAAGCGGGTTGGTTAGTGGGTTCTCTGGTATTCCCGCCTCCTAGAAGTTAGTAGAGGGGTTAGAGATGAGATGGGCCTCGGTGGTTTGCGCAAGCGTGAAGGAGAGCTGGTCTGATGGCAAAGGTAGCATAGGGAGAAGTAGCGTAAGTTAACGTCATGCAAGTAGCAACCGAAGCATGTGTAGGGAGTGTAAATGATCAGTTTATAGAGAGCGTGAATTGCCTGTATAGAGGGAGCATTATTTGTCGGGCTTACGGACATGAATTTCAGGTAGCGTTCTGCCGAAAAATCATAGATAGTTTGTCTGAGGAGAGGAAGCACAAGTAGTCGGGCTTATAGGCAATGTCATTTAGGTAGCGCCATGCCGAAAGCATAGAAACTTCATTTTTCTGAAGGGAGCATGGATATTCGGGCTTACAGGCAGAATGAGTTAGGTAACGCCATGCCGAAAAGGCATGTATAGTTTATCCGAAGGGAGCATAGGTATTCGGACTTACAGGTAGAGTATGTTAGGTAGCGCCATGCCGAAAAGCCATGTATAGTTTATCCGAAGGGAGCATAGGTATTCGGACTTACAGGCAGAGTATGTTAGGTAGCGCCATGCCGAAAGCATAGAAACTTTATTTTTCTGAAGGGAGCATAGATATTCGGGCTTACAGGCAGAGTATGTTAGGTAGCGCCATGGCGAAAGCATAGAAACTTCATTTTTCTGAAGGGAGCATAGATATTCCGGCTTACAGGCAGAGTATGTTAGGTAGCGCCATGCCGACGAAGAAGTTTTCTATATTATTTTTCCTCTAGGGGAAGTCGATACCGTTTGAGATCTTGGATCGAAATTTCCCCTTTGAACTTTCCTAACATATCAGAGAGCTCATAACGAGTGCGCGAAATCTTTTTCGAGATCACGAATGGTCCTTCGAAGGGTTGCGCTAATGATGCAGAGAACTGTTTCGAGGCGTTAGATAGCGGGTGCGATTTTCGTAAGACTACATCTCCGACTTCAAATTCTTGATCTCGGCGACGTAGATTGTAATAGTGAGCTTGGCGATTCTGAGCCTCTGTCAACGCATGAGTGAAAACTCGTCGCAATGAATCTAATCGCGACATACGTTGAAGCCATTCCCCGGGATTCCGCGGAACGATCTCAACTTCACCTTCGATTTCGCGGCGCAGAGAGATAGCTGCAGCTGGCTCTCGACCAAAATTAGCGACAGCAGGAGTGCTTTGTAGGGAGCTGTGGAGAGCAGTGTTGTATGCGAACCTAAACTCGTGTAAGTGAGCTTCCCACTGCTTTTGATTTTCCCCAGTAAACGCTCGCAGCATCATTTTGATGACTCTATTGACGCGCTCGACGGGATTCGCTTGCGGATGGTACGCTGGAGTTGTCTTGTGCTCCATCCCGGTCATTTCCGCAAGAGCGCGAATATCACGGTTCACGAATTCAGTCCCATTGTCAGTGAGCAATACTCGGGGGGTTCCCCATCTAGAGATAACTTGGTGTTCGATCACTTCGCGAATCTTTTTACCAGTGGCCGAACGCAAGGGAACAACTTCAATCCACTTGGTAAATAGATCCTGGATTACGAGGATGTAGCGAAAACCGGATTTGCTAGGGGTTATTGTCCCCATGATATCTGCGGCGATCGTGGTCCAAGGTTCTTCAATGACCCTTCGACCCATCAGTCCTGCAGGAACGGTTTGTTCGACTTTACATTTTTGACAGGTAGCGCAGTGACTGACAAAGGTAGTGATGTCATTTAGCATTGAGGGCCAGTGATATTTGAGAGAAACCCGTCGATAGGTTTTATCGATACCTAAGTGACCAGATTGAGGTAGCTCATGAGCTTCTCTCATCGCCTGTTTCCGCAGCTCGTTAGGTAGCACAAGTTTCCACGCATCTAAATCGTCTAACTCGGTACTTATGAAATGATTCGGACGGTGGATATACAGTCGATCGTCAGCAATTTTATAATCAGGGAACTTATAGGGAGCATGTTGAACATCTCGGTATCGACGTTTATACCACTTGTCTTTCGTTTCCTTAAAGGTAGCTAAAAGTGCACGAAAGGTAGCAAGAGTCTCCTCTTCAGGGTTGACTAATCCCTCTGGAGCTCGAGATAGCGCATCAGGGACGTGATGCAGCGCGCCCTTACGATGAACGATGGTATAGTCGTACTCCATGAGTCCTAAAGCCCATCTAGCGAGTCTTCCCGTCGGGTTCTTCAAGTTATTTAACCAACGTAGGGAGCTATGGTCCGTGATGACGGTGAAGGTATAACCTTCAAGGTAACAACGGAACTTTTTGATTGCCCATATGACCGCAAGGCATTCTTGTTCGGTTACGGTATAGTTTCGTTCGGCGTCGGTTAGGGAGCGACTCGCGTAAGCTATGACGCGTTCCTCTCCATCTATTTCTTGAGTGAGCACGGCTCCAAGACCTACACCACTAGCATCAGTCTGAAGGACAAACGGCTTGTCGAAATCTGGGCATGCTAGTGTTGGAGCAGAAGTTAAGTGAGCTTTCAAGGTAGCAAAGGCAAGTTCCTGATCGCTAGACCATTCCCATGTCTGATCATTTTTCAATAATTTGGTTAACGGTTGAGCGCAGGTAGCGAATTTAGGTATGAATCGCCTATACCAGGAAGCCATGCCAAGGAATCTACGCAGCTGTTTCAAGTTCTTTGGCGCGGGATAATTCAGCACCGGATCGACTTTTTCGGGATCGATTTGTAACCCGGCACTATTCACAAGGAAACCAAGGTAGCGTACTTGAGAGCGACAGAAATGACTTTTCTCGCGATTCACGACTAAGTTAGCTTCTTTCAATTTCTGGAGGACCTTCTCCAGCCAGACGAGGTGCTCCTCAAAGGTACGAGTAACGATAATTATGTCATCGAGGTATACGAATACATTCGGATACATCGAAATCCCGATAACTTGATCGATTAGTCGTTGGAAGGTAGCTGGAGCGTTAGTGAGTCCGAAAGGCATACGCTTGAACTGAAAGAGTCCTCGTCCGGGGACTACGAAAGCGGTTATTTCGCGAGATGAGGGAGCTAAAGGTATCTGAAAATATGCCTGGCTTAAATCTAAGGTAGTTATGTAGTGAGCTTGTCGCAATTCGTCCAGTATGCCAGACATATTTGGAATGGGATAAGCATCGCGCTTGGTTACCGCGTTAACCTTGCGGAAATCGATACAAAAACGATATTTCCCATTCGGTTTCTTCACCATGACCACGGGGCTGGACCAGTCACTTTTGGACGGTTCAATTATGTCCGTCTCTAACATGGTATCTACCTCCTTCCACATGACGTCCCTTAACTTTGGCGTAACGTGATAAGGTCTCTGAGCGATCGGCTGACTGTCACCGACGTCAATGTGGTGCGACGTAAGAGAGGTAACCCCGAATGCGCCTGTTGGAGGCGGCGGGATATTCTGATCGAGAACATCTTGAAGACGCGCGGTTTCGTCGTTTTCTAACGTACGGAGCCCGCAACACATGATTACTCGATTGGCACTCTCGACCGGTGTGAAAGGGAACCGTTCCTCGGGTTTATCCCGATAGAACCAGGCTTGATCGAAAAAATCAATAACAATTCGCGCGGCGAGCAGGAAATCTAGGCCTAATATGAAGTCTTCCGCTAGCTTTGGAAAGAGGTACGCTGAGGCAGTGATCGTGCGTCCCCCGAGTTTTCCATCGAATTTTGTTATGGAATCTACATGTTCCACTTGACTCGCGGCGCAGATAATGCGTTTTGGAGGTACAGGTAACGAAGGTAGCTTAGCCTGATTAAATAGCTTGATGCCGGCTGGGCCAGCGAAGGTCCTTGAAGCACCGGAATCTACTAAAGCATGGATTGTTTTTCCACAGATTTCGATCTCAATACGGAAAGATAGCGGCTTATTGTCTGAGGTAGCGTTAACGAGAATGTCTTCGTTAGGTAGCTCTTCTGGGGCAGTCAAATCTTTGGGATTCGTCCCCGTCTGAGTGAGTTCAACGTGTTTAGGTAGTGTTTGTTCCAGGTAGCGTTCACTCAAAGGTAGTCGACTTTCGATGGCGCATAATCCGCAACATGAGGGAGCTTGATGAGGTAACTTGACTGGGGCCGGGGTTTTTACCGGAAGAGACGCCTGTACCGGCGAATGACGTCTCAGTGAGCGTTTCCCGAGTTCCCCCCTTGATTCTGAGAGGTAGCAGATGCACAATGTGTGCAGTTAGTCGAGGAAACACCCGACTTGCCACATTTGTAGCAGAAATATCGACGAGGGCCAGTACAATCTCGATGTCTGTGCCCAACCTTACCACAATTCCAACAAAATATTTCTCCCATCAGGAGTCCGGATAGTGGGTCTGCGAGGTCATTCGCTGAATTTTCTTCAACTTCTTCTGTTTGGCAGATCTGAGCGGGTTGGGGGACTTGAGAAGTAGGTGGAGTGATACCATCTGAGGGAGCATGTCCCAGCTGTCTAGCCTGATTAGATAGCTGCTGGTAGGACAATGGCGGAGAAGGTAACTGTTGCAAAGGTAACTGTCGATAGGGCCACGACTGAGAAGGTAGCTGATGCGACGTTAACGGTTGAGAAGCTGTTGGTTGGGGAGATCCCTGTGGAGAAGGTAGCGATTTTCGAGTCAAAGTTCTGGAAGGGACTTGACGAGAAGATAGCTGGGGATTACGCCCGAATGTCTTACGTCGCGATTCCATGGCCACATCCAGGATTTCCTCCTCTTCATAACCAACGTCATCTTGTTCGGAGTAGAGAGCTTCATCACTGGGTACTTCACCCAACACGTAGGTTTTAAATGTTTTATTGGAGTTCCACCCACGGCGCGTGGATAGCCTGGAGGTAGCTTGAGCGGGACGGTACGCAAAACTAGGACAGAGTGATTCCTCTGGCCATGGAGGTGGTCTGCGCTGAGCTTCGCTCTCCAGAATCTTTTCGTACATTGTAACTTTGCGCTCTAGTAGTTCTACGGTCGCGGGGAGTTCGGGAATTTGAGCCTTGTATCTGAACAATAAGTTCCAGTGAGCATAGCGGACTCGTTCGGTTTCGGGCCATGGGGGTCTGGTCCTCTGGAACAGCCCTTTCATGCACGCAAAGTAGTCCCTAACTCGTTCGTACTCTCCCATAGTACGGGCAGTAATTTCATTACGGAGCGCAATTTGGTATTTGGCGTCCGCAAAGTAGGTTCGAAGCTTTTCTTGCATTTCCTGCCAGCCAGTCCCTACATCACCGAGTCCTCGATACCATACCAGAGCGGGTCCCTCAAGAAAAAATGGGATCGCCTTTAATACGAGGTCCTCGGGCGCGGAAATAAAATTCACGCCTTCATCGATTCGGCTGATGAAGTCTTCGACATCTTCATGACGGTATCCGCCGAATTTGATATTCCAGCGTCTCATAATATTCAAGAGAGTTGAGGGAGAGAGCGGGCGGTTGGATTGATACCCATACTCATCCTCGAATCCTTCGTAATCCCGATACAACGGTCGGATTCTTCGCCTAGGAGGGAGCTCATTCTGGTCATAGAGAGCTTGACGCGAATCATAATGGCTTCGGTTTGAGTTTACATAGGTAGTATGTGGCTGATTCAGGCCGATTCCTGCGTCAGCCATATAGGTAGCCCTATGAGGGACTGAACCGTAGGTAGCGTTTGCTGCACCGAATGCAGGGGTCGTATTTGATGGAGCAGAAGTGGGAACGTTTTGTCGAGGTAGCGAGTTCTACACTTGTTGAAAGGTATCNTTCTTCGCCTAGGAGGGAGCTCATTCTGGTCATAGAGAGCTTGACGCGAATCATAATGGCTTCGGTTTGAGTTTACATAGGTAGCATGTGGCTGATTCAGGCCGATTCCTGCGTCAGCCATATAGGTAGCCCTATGAGGGACTGAACCGTAGGTAGCGTTTGCTGCACCGAATGCAGGGGTCGTATTTGATGGAGCAGAAGTGGGAACGTTTTGTCGAGGTAGCGAGTTCCACACTTGTTGAAAGGTATTTTGTTCGCCAGGGAGCTGAATTTGATTTTTAATTGCGGTTTCGTTCGGAGCCCGGTTTCGATTTCCGGGGATAACTACTTCAGGGATAGCGGCTTCGCTCTCACCCTGATAACTGGAAGCGCTAAATTGATTATCATCATCTACTCCCGAAACTCCGTGCGTGTCGCTATCGGTACCGAGGTCGGTAACCTTGACTTTCTTCCGACTAGCCCTAGGTTTCACGACCTTCGAGGGAGCCGGTACTTTTAGCAAGGTATCTTTTGGATCGGTTTGACTCTCCTGAGTCGCTTGAGCAGGTAGCTGAGGTATCGGGGATTCCTCTGTCGTCCCGGGGAGAGGAACAGCGGAAACTGAGGTAGCTTTGGGGGGGTCTCCGATATTCTGACCATCGATATTCTCGACACTAATGGTTGGTATAGGGTTGGTGTCTGAAATAGCAGAGGTGGTGGGAGTAACCTCTTCAGTAGATAGCGGTTGTGGTTT
>NW_021681372.1:0-480 GCF_001412515.2 Diachasma alloeum
TAGGGCCGGTTCTGGATCAACGTTTCTGGGGCGAGCGCTGGAGACTTGTAGAAGAGGGCTGCGCGAGTGGGTGGTGGGGTGGGATTAATTAATTCGCGGATTTCGCGGTTTTAATTCGCGGATTTCACTTTTCGTCGATTCGGGGGTCAAGAGCTATGGAAGAGTCCCCATGAGTGGATAGTGGGGAGGTGGGGTATATTAATTCGCGTTTTAATTCGCGTTTCAATTCGCGGTTTTAATTCGCGATTTAGTTCGCGGTTTCAATTCGCGGTTTAGTTCACGGTTTTGATTCGCGGTTTTAATTCGCGGCTTTAATTCGCGGTTCAGTTTGCGGTTTTGATTCACGGTTTTAATTGGCGGCTTTAATTGACGGTTTTGACTCACGATCTTAATTCACGTTTTTCATTTTAATTAGCGCTTTTCATCTGCAGATTCAATTCGTATCTTTAACTCGCGCTTTTTATTCGCGGTTTTGATTTG
>NW_021681372.1:10988-12106 GCF_001412515.2 Diachasma alloeum
GGGTGCACGACACCTGTTTCGGCTAAATGCACTATATCGATAATTGTTTTCAGGGTAGAGATATAATTGTCCAACTCCTCCTCTAAACTTTCAGTCGAATCTCGTATTTTATGTAACATTCGTTGATATCCAGCGCTGTTAAAAGGTTCATTTTTCATTAGTTCCTCAATTAATCGAGCCTCGGTCTCAACATCCCGAAGGCTTATTGTACTCTGATTCTCCAATGCTTTAATTGTATCAAAAAAATGATGCAGTCCTGATTCGATTATGTGCAGCTTTTTACTAGTCTTATTCAATGTTTTTTCATTATCAAGAGTTTTTTCGATAATTTCCAGAGTCACATTTTCGTTTTGCTCGTCAGTACTAGATTTATTCGTGAAGAACAGGAATTGATTAGTATATTTTTCTACGTTTCGATTCTGTTTCAAAATATTTTCACTTTGAAGAACTTTTGCACATTGTTCAGCTTCCCCATAATATTTGCACTTCTGACTCATATTTTCCAGTATTTTCGAATGAATTAGTGGCCGATGATCGATGAATTTTCTCAAGTCAATATAAGTGACAATTTGCCACTCGCTTGTGGTGAAGCGCACATCCCCTACGGATTCGTAGTATAGTCCATTTCGACTGGAAATCTCAGTATTGAGAAAATTTTCACCCCGGCAGGAGGATGTCAGGAGGACTAGTAGCACGATGATTTTCACAATCATGTTTTTCAGTTGAAAACACCAACTAAACTAATGAGCATGAGAATAGGTTGACTATTTAAATAGTTTTTCCCCCTCTCCATCTTTTTTATTCAGCAGCATTAATCCAGCTATTGTGAGTGTTATCAAAACCTAACCATTTAACAAAAAGCCTATTTCCAGATTTTTTCAATAATTTTCCTCCAAGATACACATCAGAATGTTTTGTTTTCAGTAATTCTTCTTCATAAAAACTTCCACTGATCAATTCATTTTTATAATCTTTCAATTTGTATGTCACTGGATTTGTATTATTAACTTCTCGGACAGTAAAAATTTCTGTTGTCCAATTGGGGGTATAGCCTTTCTCAAAAACATGTTTCATCTTGCTTATACGAACTTTATCACCCACATGAAACTTTGGTCGCT
>NW_021681372.1:12156-12406 GCF_001412515.2 Diachasma alloeum
CGCCTAAAATATAAGAAATACAGAAAAATTCTAAGAGAATTAGAATTGAGAGAGAAAAAATTTCCGCTTCACCCAGCCGGGAATCGAACCCGGGTCTCCCAGATACGCGCCGGGCACTCTTACCGACTAAGCTACCGGGAACCACAGAAATTCACTCTCACGCCTTTAAATTACTAAAGGTAGAGTATAAATTAATATTATATTTCTTCATCAATGCTTGAAACTCAGAATTGTAGAATTCTTTTCCACC
>NW_021681372.1:12569-13955 GCF_001412515.2 Diachasma alloeum
AATTTTTCCGTGCAGGGTGATGCAATTCTGTGACAATATCCAATTTACTTTGGGGCATTTTTGGGTTCACTAGGTATTTTTTCCACTAATCTCATCAATCTGCCAATTCGCTTATTAATATCTGCGAATTTCCGTTTCGTTTCAATTTGCAATTCACTGATTTTTATATTCAGAGTCTCCAGTGTTACGGCATCGTGTAGGTCTACTGCTGCAGCAACATTACTCAATCTTTTATCACGCAGGTCATAATAACCCTCTGCAGTGAGTTGATATCCAACTCCGGGTGGACCTCGACTGTAGGAACCACTATCGGATATTAAGTGACGACCGAACACATCAACACTCATTTCGCAAATGATAACGATTGATAATGTGCATAGTCTAATATATAATTCCAGCCTCTCGAAGTTCTTCGATAATTGAAATAATTTCATTATCGTGACTTGGATTTCCTGCTCCTTGTGAAGCTACGAGTAATCGCAGGCGGTCAACAAGTTCATTCGGATCGTCCCAATAGATATAATCCACCGTGTTGGGTCTCCGAGCTCTCATAAAAGCAGGTAGAAGCCCTGTGCCGGCGTACTTTGACCCATTCAACCGTGAGATATATTTTTCATATTTTTCACCCTTCGTCTCTCGGATACCTCCACGAGGTTTATAATTTTTTTGATGCCCATTAGTTGCAAGAATTATATTTTTATATGCAGTAATATTACTCTCACCAATTAAAGTATCATTGGGTTTTTTCATGAACAGTAGTTCCAGTAATCCTTCAGTACAGGCATATTTCATGGTTTTTACTTTTATATATTCATCATCAAAAAATATTGGGGAGTCTCCTATCATGAAATTGTGTGTAAGTTTTCGAACACCATAAGCCTTATCCCATTGAGATGTACCGATTTTTGCTAAATATTTTCCTGTAAGAGTGTCAGGATCGAAGCTGTTTGCATCGGTTGCATGTTGCCATCGGTTTCTTCCTCGTCAGACAGTGATTTTTCAATGACTGGAACTGTAGTATCATCATGCCGATTTTTGAGGGATGGAACTATAGTATCATTGTGAGATGGAATGATTGTCTCATTCAATGTCTGATCGAATAAAGAATCATCAAATTTGACCGCATCCTCAAAAGTCTCCCCATCCCACGGATCGAATTTAAGCCCCTTCGCGGTACTCTTATGTGCGAAACTTTGTCGATATTTCAAGTTAAAAGGCTTCACCTCATTTTTGTTATTCAACCACTCGCGTTTTTCAACATTATTATCAAGCAATTTCATGTTTTTAGAGGTCAATTCTTCGAGCGGTCTTACAATAGGTTTGAACACTTCATTCATTGCCTCGTCAACACTCTCTCTACCCAATTTCAATAAATTATGTTTCCGT
>NW_021681372.1:14053-65430 GCF_001412515.2 Diachasma alloeum
TCATTCTTATCTCAGGTACAATCTCTAAAATGTTAAAAGGTTTAGGAGTCGCGACTTAAACCGCGAATTAAAGCCGCGCATTAAAAGCGCGAATGAAAACCGTGAATCAAAACCACGAATTAAAACCGCGAATTAAAGCGCGAATTAAAACCGCGATTTAAAACCGCGAATTCTAACCACGAATTAAAACCGCGAATTAATTAATCCCACCAAAGCGCGAATTAAAACCGTGGATCAAAATCGGGACTGAAAACCGCGAATTAAAATCGGGGCTGAACACCGTGAATTAAAGCCGTGACTTGATTAATCCCACCACCCACTCGCGGGGGCTTCTCTCATACTTCTTGCACCCAGAATCGACGAAATGTGAAATCCGCGAATTAAAACCGCGAATTAAAACCGCGAATCAAACCACGAATTAAACCGCGAATTAATTAATCCCACCCCAGCACCCACTCGCGGGGCCCTCTTCCACAAGTCTCCAGCGCTCGCCCCAGAAACGTTGATCCAGAACCGGCCCTATATATCTACTATCAGGTTCCGTTGAGTGAGCGAGCTCGTGAGTTTACAGCTTTTGGTGTTCCAGGACTCGGATTGTTTCAGTATGTGGGCATGCCATTCGGTTTGACCAATGCTCCGGCTACGTTCCAACGTCTTGTCGATGGAATTGTTACGCCGGACTTGGAGCCGCATGCATTTGCGTATTTGGATGACATTATCGTTACGACTGAAACGTTCGAGGAACATATGGTAGTACTGGAGAAGGTTCTGACGCGTTTGCGGGATGCGAGGTTAGAGGTGAATCCTGACAAATGTGTGTTCTGTAGTTCTCGGGTGCAGTATCTGGGTTTCATTGTGGACGCGGATGGATTGCACTTAGATCCTTCGAAGGTAGCTCCGATTTTGGAATATCCGGTACCGAGGAATGTTCGGCAGTTGCGTAGGTTTCTTGGAATGTCCGCGTGGTATCGGAGATTTGTTAAAGACTACTCGACGTTGGCAGAGCCACTGACGCGTTTACTTCGTAAAGCTATCGTCTGGCGGTGGGGAGTTGAGCAGCAACGTGCTTTTGATAATTTGAAGACTGCACTTTCTACTGCTCCGGTTCTGTCTTGTCCAGATTTCTCTGCTCCGTTTGAACTGCATACAGATGCGAGTGCTTTTGGGTTAGGTGCAGTTTTGCAACAGAAGATCAACGGAGTAGATTATGTTGTAGGTTTCGCAAGCCGTACGTTAAATTCTGCCGAGAGGAATTACACGGTGTCAGAAAAAGAATGTTTATCGGTNACAGATGCGAGTGCTTTTGGGTTAGGTGCAGTTTTGCAACAGAAGATCAACGGAGTAGATTATGTTGTAGGTTTCGCCAGCCGTACGTTAAATTCTGCTGAGAGGAATTATACGGTGTCAGAAAAAGAATGTTTATCGGTCATTTGGGCAGTTGAGCATTTTCGCCGTTATGTGGAGGGGTTTCATTTCACGGTGGTTACGGACCACAGTAGTTTGAGATGGCTCCATAATCTGAAGAATCCTGTCGGTAGATTGTCTCGGTGGGCTTTAAGTTTACAGAAATAGGACTATGAAATCATCCATCGTAAGGGGGCGTTACATCATGTGCCGGATGCGTTGTCGCGGATGTTCGAGGACGAATGTTCCGATCGCGAGGAGATTGAAGTTAATGCTATCGATCCTTCGATGAACGAACCCGTGACGCGCGTGACATCGTCGGCGGAATTTAGTGATGTTTGGTATTCTCGCCGGAAGGCTGAGGTCGAGAAGCATCCGGGTAAATGGGCCGGTTGGTGTGTCGTTGATGACCAGCTGTATCGGTACCGTCCGAATGTTCTGGTTTCGACTGTTGCGGAAGATCTTGATGCATGGAAGTTGGTTCCGCCAAGAGCTTTCCGTCATGGAATTATGAGTGAACATCATAATCCCCCTACAGCAGGTCATTTGGGAATAGAGAAGNCTAAGTTAATGCTATCGATCCTTCGACGGACGAACCCGTGAAGCGTCTGACATGGTCGGCTGAAGTTAGTGATGTTTGGTATTCTCGTCGGAAGGTTGAGGTCGAGAAGCATCCGGGTAAATGGGCCGGTTGGTGTGTCGTTGATGACCAGCTGTATCGGTACCGTCCGAATGTTCTGGTTTCGACTGTTGCGGAAGATCTTGATGCATGGAAGTTGGTTCCGCCAAGAGCTTTCCGTCATGGAATTATGAGTGAACATCATAATCCCCCTACAGCAGGTCATTTGGGAATAGAGAAGACGTTAGCTAGAGTTGCATTGTCTTTTTACTGGCCTGGGATGAGTGAGGATGTGGAGAATTTCGTGCGTGGGTGTGAAATTTGTCAGACATGTAAGGTGTCTCAGCAGAAGCCTGCAGGTCTGATGGGACAGAGATGTGTGCAGGAGCCTTGGGTTTTTGTGGCTGCTGACATTATGGGTCCGTTTCCTCCGTCGAAGAGTGGATTTAGGTATTTGCTGGTCTTTCAGGATANCTGCATGGAAGTCGGTTCCGCCAAGAGCTTTCCGTCGTGGAATTATGAGTGAACATCATAATCCCCCTACAGCAGGTCATTTGGGAATAGAGAAGACGTTAGCTAGAGTTGCATTGTCTTTTTACTGGCCTGGGATGAGTGAGGATGTGGAGAATTTCGTGCGTGGGTGTGAAATTTGTCAGACATGTAAGGTGTCTCAGCAGAAGCCTGCAGGTCTGATGGGACAGAGATGTGTGCAGGAGCCTTGGGTTTTTGTGGCTGCTGACATTATGGGTCCGTTTCCTCCGTCGAAGAGTGGATTTAGGTATTTGCTGGTCTTTCAAGATATTTTCTCTAAGATGATTGAGGTCGTTGCTATCAGGAAGGCTGATGGACCGACAATTTTGAGGCAATTCGAGGATTTGGTGGTCCATCGTTACGGTACTCCAGAGGTGTTGTTGACTGATAATGGTACCGAGTTCTCGAATAAGCAGATGAAAGAACTGGCTAGCTCATTGGGTCTTCGACATGAGACGACTCCACCTTATCATGCACAGGCAAACCCTGTGGAACGGGTCAATCGTGTGTTAAAGAGCATGATTATCTGTTTTATCGAGCAAGATCATAGGGAATGGGATCTCCACATTTCTGAGTTTCGTTCCGCGTACAATTCAACTGGTCATAGCTCGTTGGATCTATCACCTGCATTTTTGAATTTTGGGAGACAGCCGCGTAAATCTCTGTTCTTTCAGAAGTTAACCGAAGAGGATCCGAGTGCAGTTGTTCCAGATACGAAGCGGTGGGCTAAGAGAATGGAGCGGATGGCAGAATTGTATGACTTAGTCATTGAGAATTTGCATAGGGCTTTCGAACGGCAGGCGAAGTATTATAACACTCATCATCGTGATGTTCGTTTCGAGATTGGTGATAAGGTCCGAAGGAAGATTCGACAACTGTCTAATGCTGCTAAAGGTCAAGCTGCGAAGCTCTTTAGGAAGTNTAAGTATTATAATACCCATCATCGTGATGTTCGTTTCGAGATTGGTGATAAGGTTCGAAGGAAGATTCGACAGTTGTCTAATGCTGCTAAAGGTCAAGCTGCGAAGCTCTTTAGGAAGTATTCGCCACAGATCTACCGTGTGAGTCGTGTCGTTTCTCCGTTGATATATGAGATCTCGAACGAAGATGGTGTGGTTGTAGGTCGTCACCACGTCAAGGACTTGCTGGAAGCTCGTTCGAACGCTGAGCCTGTTGCGGAACTGTCGGATGAGGAGTAATTTTGGTCTATCTCGGAGGTCGGGAGTTCTTTGAGATTCATTCGTTCTGATGTACTTTGGATTTCGGTTGTGTTTTGTAGACTTGATCTGATNTGATTTCGATTGTGTTTTGTAGACTTGATCTGATTCTTGTTGTCTTTGTTTGTCCGTTTATTTTGTGTATTTCTGAATTTGTTTGCAGTCATAATGTGGGACAAGATGTCAGTCAACCAGTGGTTGCGTCCGTCAGACGTAGTTCTGATTTGGAGGACGCTTCATCGCAGTCGTCAGCAGGTGCTGGTACAGGAGTTGGAGTCCCTGATGATCTCGATTGTTTTCGAGGATGGTTGACACCCAAGTCGTGCAGTCATGCCGAGTCCTGAAGAGGTTGTTGCAGCGGTCGGAGATCGGGTTACGGTGTTGCCTCCTGTGTCTATTGAGCCGATAGCTTTGCCCTGGTATTCGTGCCGGAGGTGCCAGACGGTCACAGAAATGATACCTATCTGTGAAGCTGGGGTGAACACGGAGATAGATGCTGCTGTTTCGAAGGTGATGTCGTCGCGTTCGATCGGTACGCAGATCGATGGAGAGGCAAGGTACACTCCATGTCCGTTGATTTCTCGTCGTGAGGCGTTCGAAAACACGATGCACTGGGCTCAGGTTTTGGCTAAGACTCCGTCGTCGTTCGGTATGGTGTTCGACATGGCGGGGTGCCACAATTGTAAGAATCCCTTGCACACGATTTCGACGTGTCCACTTCCGATTGGGACAGTTTGCTGGGGTTGTGGGACTCAGGGAGTTGTGGCGGATGAGTGTCCTTTCTGTGACCCTCATAAGTTCTCTCTGGATGCTCCAAGGTGGTATATGGACCGTCTGAAGCCTCGCCGATCTAACTATCGTAAACACTAGCTATCGGTAACGTTCGTTTGGGTCACGTGACTTATGACTGTGGGGAGACATTTGTGATATCGAGTCTCGCAGCTCGGTTTGTTGAATTTAATAGGAATAAGTTCGAGCTTGATGGGTTTCGCGACCCGGGTTAATTTAGGTTTTGTATCTTTGAGATTTAGTTTCGTAGCTTTTGGAAAATGTTCTATTCGGTTCCGCGACCTTTTGATAACTTGTCATCGAGTGATTGAGAAAATAAAGCGATGGTGGTTATCAATTGATTGANCGTGGTGGTGGTTATCAATTGATTGATCTTTGTTTTGTGGATTAATTCCTTTAGACCTTTCATTTCAGCATTTCAGACCTTTTCATTGACAGCTCCTTGCCTGATGATTTAATATTTCCTTTTGTTTTTTTTTGTTTTGTGGTACTTCATGTGTGATTTTTGCTGATTGGGGTCTCATCTGGTGAGTTGATTTCGTGTGTTATGGCTTTGAGGTCCTAAAGGGTAGCCATCGCGTTCGGTCTGAGAGGGGTTAGTTGTGACGTGTTATTTTCCGTCACAAATAGCATTGTTTGTTATTCGACCGTTTCGCGTGTGGGTTTCGAATTTAAAAATCACCAGACGGGAAGTCACCAACCGACAGCGAGAGTCACGAGAGAGGTTCAGTATCTTTTTTTAATTCTTTTGTTTTGTATCGTCTTCCGAATTGTTTGGATCGAATCTGGCGCCGACATCGTGGGACTGAGGTGGCACTGTCTCCGGGAATCGTCGAGGGACTTCGGGACACTTCGAGTTCGTGATGAAAGCCTCATGGGTCTTCGGATTGCCAGAGGTCGCCAGCTCTCGGGCAACTCTAGGGGAAACGTGATGTAGGAGCCCGGCTGGTTCAATGTGGAAGGGGAAGTGAAGTATTTCACCGAGATCAGAAGGAGGTTGAGTGAAATGGTCCTTTGGGGACAAAATGGTCAGGAGACTGATTTGAAAGGAGGTCAGAGGACATTTAGAGTTAATTGATACTCGGGAATGAATGGTTTTAACTAAATAACATCTAGAGAAGTCACTACGCATGCGCCGACGGACTTGGTGCGGCCATGTGAGCGACAGAGTCTAGTTGTCCGGAAACTGATTGGAGGAGTGAACGGAGCGAGCAGCCAATGAGCGTCGTTACCGCATTTTCACAGTCCAGCGTGGTGTCGCTGGGAAAACGAACCTCACTTCCCGTTTGGTGGTTCTAACACACGTCGTGTTTAAGCGAGTTGGAGAGTCAATTGCGTTCGTTTTGGAGTTTTGGGGGAGCCTGAAGGCGATATCGAAGGAGAATAAGCCCTGTGGAGGAAGCCTTGAGTAGATTCGTCTGGAGGAAGGTCCCGAGGACTCGGAATTGAGGAGTTTTTGAGACGTTTTCCGGAGGCATCGAGGTGGACTGCTGTGTGAGCGTGATAGCTACGACTCCGTATGACCCATCTGTGTAAATTTGTCGTGAGTAGGACTCTGGCCAATTTTAGAATTTTGAATAGATGTTCCGTGCATCTTAGTCCCGTAGGACTTCTAGAGTTTCGAGATAATTGCCGGATAGAGTCCTAGTCACTCTGATCAGTACTTAATTAGTGTTTTCGTCTCTCTCTCGTGCGTAATTGGAATCATTGTGTTTGATCATTCGATTTCGGTTGTCTCGCGACATTGATTCGTTTCGTAGAGTCTCGGGCTCTCGGGTTTGATGTTGCGAGTAATTGTTATTTTATGAATATTTTGGTTGTTAAAAATGAGTTAGTGTTGCGTCTAAATTAATCCGTGTTAGATGAACGCTCTCTCTGTCGGTGAATATTCAGTGAAGGACATTGAACGTAGGTCTTTTGGGTCTCGTGACCTTGCTTCGTTTCGCTGGCCCATTGTTTCGAGTTTTCGTATTTGTGTCGGACAGCCAGCGTCACTTGTCACGTAGATGAATTCTTGGGTTTCGATCGTTCAGTGTTGTTCAATCTACATGATTATTATGGACGATATTTTGATTCTGGTTTTATTTCTTTTCTCTCTTTGACTTTGGTTATTCTTGACTATCTCTTTTGACTAAATTGACTACTACTCTCGTTTTCTATCAGAATCTTTTATTCCTTGGACAAATGTAGAATCAGTACTATTGGAGCCTCATGATCGTTGATCGATCGAAACAACCAAAGGGGGTTTTCCAGAGAAATTGAGTTATTTTTTTTATATCGAGTCATCTAAGTCGGATTAAATATTGTGATTTTTCCCCCGCAATCTTGAGTTAATTTTATTTATTTGGTCAGGACCTAGTCATACTTTAACCTAAGCTTCACCAGTGACCTTCACGCCGTTCTTCGGTCGGAGCCAGCATGGGACCGCTTCGAAGCTTTGGATTATTACGGAAATTTTGTTTTTGGCTATTCGTTTCATTCCAGTGGTCGTTCTGGTAATAACGACCTGGCGCTCGACTTATTTGCTGTTTCAGGGTGGTCGTACGTCGAAGGGCTACGTAGTGGATTGAGGGTTCCGTGAACCTCAGGAAATTACGTCACAGAGTATATTTGATTGTGAGTATGAAGAAGAAAAGAGGTTACGAAAACTGTTATAACAAATGGATAAAACAAATCCCTAATAACGCAGTTACGACAGTGTAAGTGTTCTCTTCTCAATAGTCATTATCAATTTTTTTGTATTTCTCTCGCTCAAGATAAATCGTATTTTTTGTGATTATTTTCCTATGGCTTTATTGTGAATTCTAAAATTTCGTTTTCTGTAAAATTAGAGATAATATAGACCTCTGCATTTCAGCCTTAGTTTTCGGTTTTCGTGTTTCCGTTTCTTTTTGAATAAGAGCCCAGTAACCCGTTTTCCACCTGAGGCTACCCCTCACCGCAACCGGCTGCCCTGAGCACTGCGAGCAACCTATCACTTTTCCCTTTAGTTTTAAGTTTTCTACGTTTTGAGTTTTGGTTCTTCGTTGGGTTTTCGCTTCGAAGTAATTTTTCGGTTTGTTGTTCCCGTCGAGACAAAGAGCCCGTGGCCCCCAATCATCGAGTTATCTCCAGTATCTGACTTCGCCAAGGGAAAAGGGCGAGTGAACGTCCATTTTTGTCCCAGCGAAAATTGGCCACGTTACAACAAGGTGTCCCATTTGAAAGAGTACGGCTTAATATCTCGCGTAGGAAGGAGAGAACAGCAAAAATGTTCAAATGCAAGTTGTAGGGTTCGAAAAGGGAAACTTAGTGCTGATGGAATCCAGGCCCTCAATGCTTATGTTTCTATGCTACGAGCATAAAGTCAGTTTTTTTTAATGACAACAATATTTTTTACCCCTACAAAAGTTGTTCGTCTCACCGAGAAAAGTTCAACCATACCATATTTTTCGATGACGTCATTGTTTTCATGTAAATAATCGTAAACCCGGTGGCTTGTCGCAGTGGGTAAGTTCATTGCCTCACATGCGAAAGATTCCGAGTTCAAATCCCGGCCAGGTAGAATGGTGCGATCTAACCATTTAAAGTCTGGATCATCATCGCAGTATACCCTAACCGGGTCGAAGCGATGTAAAATGACGATAAAAAAAATAATAATAATAATCGTAAGAAAATCAAACGAAAGGGAAATATCTTCATTCAGACTATCTCGCCGCACAGAAACGCTGGAATGTTATTTATTTACGATCTCGTCAATGTACCGTGTAAACAAAAGATGACTGAGGTAGGTAAGGGACGTTGTTATTCTTCATTTTCCATCATTGACAAAATATCCATCATTGACAAGGAACACGAGGGAGGTGTTCCCCTCCGATTTTGATCACACTCATGTGTGTTGTAGAGGACTCAAAACTAAAGGACAGGTATTTTTTTATCGGCTAATACGCGGATTTAGGGGGGAAACCATGGTCAGAAGGTGACCACCTTCGGGGGTGATCTCTCAATCACACTTATAAGGAGGGTGTTTTTACAAATGTTCATCACGGTAATGAATAGCTTGTCAGAAGTTATAGAAATCACAATTGATAGTTCCGCTGGGGGTTGAAATTGGGAGGTAAACTACCACGTAAAAATTTTGTTTAAAAAAAAATATATATATATATGGCTGATAATTTAATAAAACCAATTATATTTGGAAGAGCATGGAAAAATGCAAAATATCTGTTTTTGGATTTTCCCAGGAACTGAAGTTTTCTGGGGTGAAAAAAATTATTCCTCGGAAATATCACCCATCACAATGGTGAAGTTTTTTATCCATTTCATCAAGGTAACATATAGTTGGTGAGGAATTATGAAAATCATAAATGGTAGTTCATCCGGGGGTTGAAATTTGGGGGGTAAACTACCCCTATAAAAATTTCGATTTTCAAAATCAAAAATTATGTCTCAGAATTTTAGAAAACCAATTGCGTTTGAAAGAACATGCAAAAATACAGAATACATGGTTTTGGAAAAACAGCCACAAATACAAAAAAAATTGCCGAATAATCGGAATTTTTCCATAAATTATTTATCTTATAAGTTTTGTGTGTGGGAAAGCTGGATAATAGTTCCATGAGGTGATTCATCATTATACTATATGTGGTATTAACACACTGCTGAAAGCGATAATAAATCCAAACAAAGTAACAATGTTCATGCGAACGTCACCTATACCCAAAAATGGCGTATCAGTTCAGTAATCATGCATTATTGATAACCTCGAATATTTCTGCAATTTTGTTCTCATCTGTTTCGTACAGTGTTTAGTCTACATAAACATATCACGAGAAAACATTCTCTTTCTAATTGTACATCTCCAATTGTATTCACCATGAGATTCAATACTATAAATGTTATTAAGCTCCTCATGGTAACATTTGGAGTGATGAATCATGTGAAAACTCCTGTAACTAATGAAGAATGAGAATTGGCAACTAATTTCGAGAACATATTGAAAGAAACTATGGAAAAATGTAATGGTGTGGAAATGATTGAAAAATTCACTCTCGATTTCCAAGAGCTGTATAAAGATGTCGAAATGATACCAATTGAGGATACAGAATTCCAACCGCGTCTTAAAGAATCACCTGATAGTTGTTCGAATGAGGAGGAACCTATAGGCTATGAATATAAAAGAGCAGTTGAATTCTGAAGGAGTGCGAAAACCAAGAAAAATCTGCCTATAAAAACCGTTTCCAATAGATTCAAAAAAGTGAAATCCGTCCAACAATTACGTCGCTGGGCCAATAAAGTCAATAAAGGAGGAACTTATATGGAGGAGTTAAAGCGTATATCAGAGTACATTGAAAAATATGAAGAATGCTATTGATGCAGGGTTTATTGTTCATGATGCAGACCTACGAAGATGAGTTCTGTAAGCCCAGAAAGTTATTGGGATTGAGGATATTCATTTCAAGACCTCCCCATGGTGGCTGCCTTACTTCAAAAGAGCTCATCGTATTACATCTCGCAAGATTACTAAATTCGTGACTCGTAAAACAATGGAAAATCAAGAAGATTTACAAAAAATAGCGGATGAATTCATGCAAAAAATCAAACCATATTTTGAAATCTATGGCTCGCAAAACATCTATAATTCTGATCAAAGTGGTTTTCAATAGGAAATGCATTCGGGACGAACCTTGGGGAACAACGGGTCTAAAGAAGTCTCGTGCATTGTACAATCTATAACATCAACGACACAGAGTTATACGATACAACCCACGATATCTGCTGATGGAAAATTATCGTCACCTCTATTCATTGTTTACAAGGAACCCTCCGGAACGCTTCGCCCAAGGGTCCAGGAGAATCTATTCAGACCTTCAAATGTTTATGTAACGGCTTCAAAATCGGGAAAACTGACTGCTGGTAAGATATTTTTAATGTATAACCAGATGTGACAAGTTATTTCCACTGAAGGAAATGTTCATCGTATTCCAAATATTCCAGAGCACTTTAAAATTTGGTTGGAAGAAGTATTCTTTTCACACGGGGGATCAAAAAGTCTACTGTTGATCGATTCATGGAGTGGACATTGCTCTCGAGTGGTAGAAGAGGCAACTCCTCGGAATAAAGAATTATTAACTATGCTGATTCCGAAAGGGATGACCGGGAAAATTCAACCTCTTGATGTATACGGTTTCAGAATTTGGAAAAATGATGTTCGTCATTTTTCAGATACGGTCGTTCTCTTAAATAATGACATCAATTTACATGCACGAAATAATCTAATAAAATTGCAATCTCGAGTTCATAATCAATTATCGTCACCAACGTATCAAAATCTATTTCGTTATGCTTCGTTCCAAAGTGGCTACATTGCTAAAAAAACCGAGGAATTTGATAATCCTGTTGATTTTGCATTCGGACAATCATCTAATCCACAATGTGACGTTGATGGTTGTTCTAATGTTGCAGTAGTTAGATGCTCGTGGGGCAGAAAGTCTCTCTGCCTGCACCATTTTTTTGATGAATATCATTTCTGTACCGATTATAATCCATAATACAATATATATATGGACAACCACAGAAAAATGCCAAGGAAGTAAAGGCTCGATTGAGACGGATGGAATGAGTTTCTACAATAAATACTAAATCTTTTGGATAACTCGCAGTTCTCCCAGAAATTATTTCTTCTACCCCAGAAAATTTGAGTCCCGGGGAAAATAAAAAAAAGGTATTCCGCATTTTTCCATGTTCTTCCCAATGCAATCATTTTCATGAAATCGTGATCTATAATTTTTTTAAAAATATTTTCACAGCGGTAATTTACCCCCACCTCCTTTAAATTTCAAACCCCAGAGAAACGATCAATCGTGATTTTCATACTCGCTCACAAGCTATTTTCTCCTTCGATGGAATGAATAAGTAACTCCACCACTGTGATGGGTGATATTTCCTAGAAATCATTTCTTTTTATCCCAGAAAATTTTTATTCTGGCGAAAATCCAAAAACACGTATTCTGCATGTTTCCATGGTCTTTCAAACGTAAATGGTTTTATAAAATTCTGAGCCATAGTTTTTTTTTTTGAAAAGCAAAATTTTTACGGGGTAGTTTACCCCTCCAATTTCAATCCCCGGAGGAACTATTAAATTTGATTTTTATAACTTCTCACAACCTATTCATTACCGTGATGAACATTTCCGCACGCGTGCCCCTCAAATCCCTGCCCCCCCCCCCCCCCCACAATTTACCCACGTACCATCGCCCCCCCTCCAGCGCTGTAGCAGTCAAGAAATTCAGCCGAGATCACCCTCCTGATAGGTGGGATTGAAAGATCACCCCTGAAGGTGGTCACCTTCTGGCCATGGTTTCTCCCCCCCCCCCTTAAAGCCGCGTATCAGCCGATAAAAAAAAATACGTGTCCCTTAGTTTTGATTCTTCTACAATATATATGAGTTTAATCAAAATAGGAGGGGAACACCTCCCTAGTATTCCTTGTAAGTGCAACCGGGGCTCTGCTGAGGTGGTCTGTCATTTCTCTAGGTACCCGTCGGATAAACATGAAAAATGAAACAAACAAACTACAAGGAGCAGAAGCAGGGGCAGCAGATGAGAGGAGTCAGGCGTGGGATAGGCTTGCAAGGCTTATCAACGATCTTCATGAGTTCGTTCAGCCAAAAGTGAACGTCCACAAGGAGATCAAATCGTAGATGATTAACATCAATAATACCTTCAGAAGATTGAGAGGCTTAGAAGAATCTCAGGAGCGAGCGAAACAGCCCGCTCCCAAACCAGAAATAAGCAGATAGGTCTCATTGCCTGTACGTCCACGGACACTATCCGGGACTACAGCAAAGGACTCAGAGCTGGAAACTGATGATACATCATCCGTGGCAGACTCTCGGGGCGTCAGCCAAGGAAGACGAAGGAAGCGTGAATCGCCGGGATATAGTGATAAGAAGCCAAAGAAGTCCGAGGGAGTGGGGACCGCCTTACCCGCCAAGACGCCTGACCCTCCGGAGAATAACCGGGGTTGGGAGATAGTGAAGGAAGGGAAGAAAGTAAAGCGGACTCCTAAGACGTCACCAAACACTCACCGAAGTGGAAGGAGAACAGGCAAATCAGGATGCAGTTCCGAAGCACTGATCGTTCGCCCGAAAGATAAGGTGAAGTATGCTGAGATACTAACCAGCGTGAAGAGGGATGTCCCGTCTGACCAGGCGCTGGGATGTGTCGACAAGATACACAGAATAGCCACAGGGGGCATGCTCATCGTCTTGACAAAAGACAGTGCGAGCAAAGCCCAAGTATTGCAAACGACCATTGCCGGTCTCCTTGGAGAAGAGGCTGAGGTTCTTAGCAAAGGGTCTCAGCTGAATATTAAGATCGAAGATCTCGATGACACGACAACAAAGGAGAAAATTCTGGCAGCCCTTTGCAAAACAGCGGGCAACGAGGTCCAGATTACACTGGATGCCATAAAAGCCCTGCGAAAGGCCTACGAAGGGAAACAGACGGCGTTGGTGGCAATACTTGTGCCCATAGCGAAGAAGATCTTGGGTGGCCACCGCAAAATCCGGATAGGCTGGGTTAATTACGGAGTGAGGAAAGTGGAGAGACCGGTTAAGTGCTTCAAGTGCTGGCACTATGGACATCTCGCCACAAAGTACACGAGTACAATCGACCGGTCTCAGCTCTGCGTCATATGCTCAACGACCGGCCACAAGGCCTCAGACTGCACGGAGCAGCCCCGATGAGCTTTGAGCATCGAGAAAGGCAACACGGAGAATTGTGCCCACATTGCTGGTAGCAGTAAATGCTCAGTGTATAAGGAGGCACTCCAGAAGGTCCTCAATAACCGACGATGAAGGTACTTCAAGTAAACCTCAACTATTGTGAAGATGCACACAACCTGCTTATGCAGGCGGTGCGGGAAGCTTGACCTTGTCATGATCTCAGAGCCGTATCGACATCTCAGTACCCAATCCTGGATGACTGACGCTAGCAGGAAGGCTGTAATCTGCGTTTGTGGGAAACGGCCAGCCCAGAGCACTACGGGCAGTAGTATACAAGATGGCTTCGTCAAGGCTAAGGTTGATGGAATCCATTTCTATAGCTGGTACGCCCCACCGAGCCTTTCCATCGATCAATTTACGGACATTCTAGACAGACTGACTGAGGATGCGAAGCAGCAAATTCCCGTGGCAATGGCCGCGGACTTCAATGCTTGGGCAGTCGACTGGGGAAGTAAGGAGACCAATTGCAGAGAGCAAGCTGTACTGGAAGTCATGTCATCGTTGGATGTGGTTCTACTGAACAGCGGCGATGAACCGACTTCCATGAGGGGAGAGGCGAGCTCAATTGTGGACCTTACATTCGTGAGCAGCAACCTCGCAAAGGGGAACTGCTCATAGAATGTAATGGATACCTACACTGCAAACGACCACCGTGCGATACTTCGGGAGATATGTACTCACCAGAGAGTCGCCTCAACTTCGAAGAAAACCAACTGCATTGGCTGGAGAATGAGCACCTTCCATCCTAGCTCTTATCTAGTCGCACTGGACGATCGCCCGATTAGTGGCAAAAATGCTACTAAGAAGGCACGGAATATCATGAAAAAAGTGACAGAAGCATGCGATGCCATCATGTCCAGGAGACGGACAGCACACCGGAATCAATCTGTATTTTGCTGGAATGACCCTATCGCCATTCTACGAAAGGCATGTAATGCAGCCAAGAGATTGTCTCAGCGTGGCCGTAAACAGCCAGACTTTGAGGAGCAGCAGTGCAGATATAAGGAAGCACGCCGGAAGCTCAGCAAAGCGATCAAACGCAGTAAAAAAGAATCTTGGAGTGAGCTCGTTGATGAGGTGGAAGGTGATACATGGGGAGACTGTATAAGGTGGTGATGATGCGACTCAAGGGTCAATCATCGCCTACGTGCCTTGTGCTGATGGAGAGGATTGTCACGGTGTTGTGCCCCCAACAACCAGAGCTTCACTGTACTGTCCCGGTAAACGGGGAAAAGAGTTATTGGTTCCATCAATCACCAAAGAAGAATTGATGAAAGCTTGCAATAGAGTGGGTAACACCATAGCCCCTGGTCTTGATGGAGTTCCCAATATCGCACTGATATCAGCTATTCATGCAATTCTGGATCTATTCTTAGATGTCTACAATGAGTGCTTAACGGAGGGCACCTTCTCGGCTATGTGGAAACTGCAGAGACGAGTATTGCTCCCGAAAGGGAACTAACCACCAGATGATCCTTCATTATACCGTCCCCTCTGCATGCTAGATACCGCTGGCAAAACCCTCGAGCGTATCGTCCACCGAAGGATAGAAACAGCGGTCGAACCCTTGTTGGCCGACAACCAATATGGGTTCCGAAAAAGCCGATCCATTCTAGACGCTATCAACCGGGTCGTCAACACCGCTAAGGACGCGATTTCAGGGAAAAGATGGCTGAATGGTACAAACAAGTACTGCTTGGTAGTCACGCTAGATATCAAGAATGCTTTCAATTTGGCCAAATGGGGTCGTATTATCGAGGCATTGGTGAAGTACAATGTACCGGAATACTTGCAGAGAATGGTCAGCAGCTATTTCAATGGAAGAATCCTTAAATACGCCACGGAGTGTGGTTCCAAAGAGTACAGTCACCGGTGGTGTACTGCAAGGTTCCGTATTGAGTCCTCTGTTGTAGAACATCATGTATGATGAGCTACGGAAGCTGTAATTGCCACGGGATACTAAACTCGTGACATTTCCAGATGACGTGGCTGTAGTCATTGTGGGCAAATACTTGGAGGAGATCGAACTCAATTTTGACACAACCTTCGAGATGATCCGCCGCTGGATGGACACAGTAGGCCTGAACCTGGCGGAACACAAGACAGAGGCCATGCTGATTACCAGCAGAATGCTTTCGGAGAAAATGACGCTGCAGGTCGGGTCCTGTGAAATTACGTCTCAGCCGTTCATCCGATACCTGGGGGTGATGATCGATGCCCGACTCAATTTCAAGCAGCAAGCGGAGCACGTGCTAGCCAAGGTATCTGGAGTCGGATCCACCTTATTACGTCTCATGCCCAACATTGAAAGCCCCAAGCAAAAAAGGCGAGTGCTGCTGTCTTCAGTGGTTACGTCGGTGCTCACATATAGTATTTCCATTTGGGCTGACGTACTTGAGCTGCAGGAAGCGCGGCGTAGGATAAACCAGTCTTCGGCCAGTCTTCGGCTGAGTGCCCACAGAGTTGTGAGTGCATACCGGACGGTGTCGGAGGACGCAGTGTGTGTGTCATCGCAAAAATGTTACCTATAGAGGTAATGGCTGAGGAGCGAAGATACCTGTACATGCGTAAGAGATCTGAAGTGCTGAGTCCTGAAGAACTGGCGATAGAAGACAGGCGAAACAGCTTGAAACGATGGCAGCTGAAATGGGACAACTCCACCAAATGAAGATGAACTCAACTTCTGGTCCCGAAGGTGGATGTCTGGCTGAATCATGACCATGGAGAAGTCAATTATTACCTCACACAGATGCTGTCGGGACGTGGGTGCTTCCGGGCCTATCTTCATGAATTCGAACATGAGGATTCCCCGGAGTGCCCGACCTGCATAGGAGTGGATGAGGACGTGGAGCACGTGTTTTTCACATGTCCACGTTTCAGCGAGATCCGGAGAACCTGGGAGACTGCACTCGGAAGGCGGGTCCTGCCTGGGAACGTGATGGAAGTTTTGCCTATATCGCAGGAGCTCAGAAATGAGGAGTGCAAACGCAAAATGGCAGAATAGATGGAAAACCGGCTGGAACCTCCTACCCACACACAACATCTTAGTAAGACAAGCGGACGTACAATAGGCTTAAAGAACGAGGAAGAGCAAATACCTGAGACTTCCCTCGCGAAGTAATACTTAACGGTGGTACCGCGCGGGAAAGTCGGGTCAACGAATTCCCGAGGTCAAGTGCTTTTAGTGGGTGGGGGCCCCACACAGGTTGTGACAGTAACCGCCATGTTACTGCCCACAATCGTGCGGTTAGGTGTATTTCGCCCCAAGACCTCGGAAGGAAAAAAACACACATAGACGCACTCACACACACACCGCAATATTGTCATCGAAGGCAACCTGGGATGCAACGAGTGACTTCGTGGCGAAATTCATGAAATAGCTGCATGAGGATGACTGTCGTCGAAAGATAGCTGCATAGGCGAGAAAGCTACCGGATCCTCTTTCTCGCCACTAACATCTGAGTGGTCATAACAGAGGAAGAGCCACAGCTAGAAGGTCCCCCCCGCGCAGTGATGCCAGCCGGCGGTTCCGTGCGGAGTATGGTGTAAGAGAAGAGATGAAAAAGGGTTTTACTGGGTCAAAATCCCAGATCTGGTTTTTACCATGACTTTACCAGAATTTTTCGAAGATTTCCCTCAATCTCTATGAAAAAAAAAATACACACACCTTCTAGGAACTGCAGGACCTTGTCAACGGTGGAGGGACTCAAGGAATGTACCCAAACGAAGAAGCAGTTCAAGCCGAGGCGTATCCTTTTCAGGACATCTTAGGAGTGAAGCCCAACCGCAAAAGTGGCCAGCAGAATGGGCTCCCTAAAACAGCCTCATCCCAATGTCAAGGTGTTCACTGTGCCGAGCTCTGGGGGCGCCACGGGCTTCGCAAACGGTGGTCCATGGGGCACCAGGTCCTACCCCGGGTGCATTAAGTTGCCTTACTCCGGCAACCGGGGCTCTGTCGGAGTGGACAGTCATTTCTCTAGGTACTCGTGGGAACACTATGATGAAACTAGCAAACAAACCAAATGAAGATGCAGGAGGAAGCAATGGGCATCATGCCAAACAGGTAGCACTGGATGCAAGTGATGAAATGAGGAGGATACAGTGATACAATCGCCTTGACTGGCTAATCAACGAGCTATATGGGACATTGCATGTCAACTCAGCCACACCAGATTTTTTTTTGGCTGGGAAAAATCATTGAGTAGGTGCATTTTGAACTACTACATATAGACAGTGATCATGCAAAATTTCATTGCCCTGCCACCTTTTGTTTCTGAGATAATCATTATGAAACTTGAAATTTTCAAAAAATCATCACTTCTGAATGGAGCATCCGATTTTGATAAATAAAAAAATAAAATTTTCGTTTTTTCTCGTACTTCAAGATGAGAAATACTTCAGAGCTATCAAGAAGCTCCTAGACCGGTTTTTCGAAAAATTTTCGGGTTTTCATTTTTTTTTTCACTCTAGGGCCGCTCGATATTCGATCGAAATATCTTTTTTATAATAAAGGATGTCTTTATATAATATGAAAAAATAAGCCATAATGGAACAGCGATGCGGTGCATTGCTTCGAAATTTTTTTTTCCCAAGCAATGCACCGGAAAAAAATTTTTTTTTCGAAATTTTTGGGTTTTTCAGTTTTTGGGGGAGATCCATCGGTTTTTTACAAGAAATGAGTGTGTCAACCATTATTCTTCATTCATATATGATGACGTAAGACTACACCATCATGTAAAGGAGAAAGAGTGCGCCGAAAAAAAAATTTTTCCTCGAAATTTTTACTGGAAGGGTAGATAGTTGAATTGAACATTATCATAATCGGAAGTTTGCTGAATTATGATCAAACAAATGAGAGAAAGCAACAAATGGAATCAATTAATTGATTTATCATCATCAGTCGGTTCCAAGGCTTTAGTTCTAGAAAAAAATGTCAATTTCTGGATTGATTTTTTATCACCATACGATTCTGTGTGGATGGATTACCGAGCTCCTATCTTATTGTATTCTTGCAACGAGGTAAGGAATTTTCACGTTGACTATATAGAAATGATCTTTATTCTCGGAATTGATACCTTCGGATTTCATAGAATGCCGCGGAGTGATAGATGTGCGAATCCAATGCGGGTTCCCGGTGAGAAGGGACACCTCGGTTATAATGTACGTCCGATTTCCTTGATACTACACGAGAAATTTCCTTTTTTACCATTGTCTGCGAAAATCTGTGGTCAATGCCGAACGAGAGCTCCAACTTATTTCATTCCTCCATGTGTCCCCACGGTTAAACTTAATGCTATACATCTGCAGCGTTCGGAAACTCCACCCGATATATCAATGCTCCAAGCCGAAACATGTGACCCAAGTCTGGATGAGATGAACAGTTCTCTGAGATCAGGTCGATCTTTCCATCTTGATGATTCCGGCAAATAAATCGATGACGAACCAGACGATGAAGCTGAATTCAACAGTTCTTCCATGGATTATGATTCGGAAGATGACCAAAGTGACATTGATCCATCTTCATCGAAGCAATATCGATCTGCGGGAGAAATAGATTTAGAAGAAATGTTGGATGGTTTGAAGCAGAAATTCAAAGATCTGAAAAACTACTGTGAGCGCCTGCAAATCTTGACGGTTCATCTACAGTCGTGGAGTGCGCGGGATATTGTTTCTGAATTTGGAACTACCAGATACGTGGCGTCAAGAGCGAAAAGATTGAGAAAAATTAAAGGAGTGTTTGCTTCACCAATTGCGAAAGCAAGTCATTCACTACCCAGCACAACCGTCGAGAAGGTACACAATTTTTACCTAGAGCACAGTCGTGTCATGCCAGGAATGAAAGATAAAATATCCATCAAGATCAATGGAGAGAAGAAAGTAGAGCAAAAGCGAATGATACTTGAAAATCTAAAAGTCTTTCATCGGAAGTACAAACATGCGAATGAAGATGCTGAGGTCGGTTTCAGTAAGTTTGCCGAGCTGAGACCTAAACAATGTGTAGTGGAGGGAGCAAATGGCACTCACGTGGTATGTGTTTGTACGTATCATCAAAATTGCAAATTGATACTAGAGGCAATTAATATTAATAATAACTCAAGATTCCCCCTGTCCACTCAGAGATTACAAAGATTGTCTAGCAAAGATTGTCCTTGAGTGAAATCATTATCATGTGAACTGAAGAAACTTCTCTCTGATTCTGTCGTGGAAATGATCGAATTTCGCGTGTGGCAAAGTACTGACAGGTGTACCTTGCAGTCACAGACCCTCCCGATGGATGAATTTATTGATCTTCTAATGGAACGATTGATAGTATTGAAGCCCCATCGCTTCATCGCTAAAGAACAATCAGCTTTTGTCAAACAGCGAAAAGAGAATTTGGATAATGGAGAAGTACTAGTGCATTGTAATTTTTCGGAAAATTCCGCTTTTGTAGCTCAAGATGCTGCTTAGTCCTTCCACTACAACAATGACCAGTGTACAGTTCACCCCGTTGTTTATAACTATCGCGAAAAAAATGAAATCGAACATCGGAGTTTAGTCGTTTTGTCGGACAGTACGACTCACGATACTGCCGCTATTTATTTGATGCAGAAGATTTTAATACAGCATGTGAAAGACAACTATGAAAGAGTGGAGAAAATTATCTATGTCACCGATGGAACTGCACAACATTACAAGAATCGTTTTCAGATCACGAATCTCTTGCATCACAAGACTGATTTTGGCATAGATGCGGAAGCCCATTGTCAGGCAACCGCGCACGGTAAAGGAGCTTGTGACGGAGTAGGAGCTGTCTTTAAGAGAGAAGCAAGACGTAAGAGCTTGCAAATCGTTCATGGTGAACCAATCGTCATGCCAGATGCTTTGTTTCGATGGTCAAAAGAGAATTTTGAAGGAATTGATGTTTTTTTTCACCATGGCAGAACACGAGGATATCAAATCTGAGTTGAGAGAGAGATTTGATAGCGCCAAAGCTATTCCAGCCATTCTAAAACACCATTGTTTTATTCCGATAACGGGAGAGCAATTGTTATTTAAACGATATACGGCTTCGGCTAACGAGGACGTTTTTCAAAAAGCAAAAACAACAACAAAACGAAAAACCCGCAGAAGACAATAATCGTGATATAAATAATTCATCAGTGTATGTTGGAACTTGATGTCGAAGAGAGTAGAGAATTTCTCCGTGTTGTAAAAATGTAAAAATGTGAAAATATAAAATGTTGTCGTTATGGAAGAATAAAACTTGTTTTTTTCCCATACTTTTTCGTTAGTGGAAAGCACAGTGTGTTGTTGAGTAAAGATTTATAGTCATATCAATAGTCTATTCTATCCAGCAGAATAGAAAATGTCTATTGACAAACCCCTTTTTCCGTAACAATAATGCGACTCTCTTAAACGACAGACAAATGTAAAAATTTCGAAGAAAATTTTTTTTCGGAGCATTCTTTCTCTATTACATGATGGCGTACTGTTTTGCCATTATATATGAACAAACAATAATAGTTGACAGACTGATTTCTTTGAAAAAAAACGATGGATCTCCCCTAAAAACTGAAAAACCCAAAAATTTCGAAAAAAAAAAATTTTCCGGTGCATTGATCCGGTGCTCTCATTATGGCGTATTTTTTCATATCATATAAGGACATCCTCTATCACAAAAAAAATATTTCGATCGAATATCGAGCGGCCCTAGAGTGAAAAAAAAATGAAAACGCGAAAAATTCTCGAAAAACCGGTTTAGGAGCTTCTTCATGGTTCTGAAGTATTTTTTATCTTGAAGTACGAGAAAAAACTAAAATTTTCNATCCGGTGCTCTCATTATGGCGTATTTTTTCATATCATATAAGGACATCCTCTATCACAAAAAAAATATTTCGATCGAATATCGAGCGGCCCTATAGTGAAAAAAAAATGAAAACGCGAAAAATTCTCGAAAAACCGGTTTAGGAGCTTCTTCATGGTTCTGAAGTATTTTTTATCTTGAAGTACGAGAAAAAACTAAAATTTTCTTTTTTTATTTATCAAATATTACTAAAGTTAGTTTGGGCGATGTTATGGTCAGTTGCATTAATTTAACGACTCGAGAAAAGAAAAGTACTTCCCGATGTTACTGAGAAGGTGCACGACGTTTCGAACGCACAAAGCGTTCATCCTCAGGTGCAAATTTATTGATCTGACAAAATACAATCAAACATATTCCAATACTATTGTCACATATTCTGCATTTAAATTGTAAAAGAAAAGACCTAATTATAATTACCAAAAAAGATCTTATTAATCCATCAATCTGATAGATCTCAAAGTTGAGATTAATAGCTTGTTTACATCAGCCATTCTAACCTGAAAATTTAAATTCACTGGCGTTAACATCATGTCATAATGTTATCTTTAAAATTGAACTGAAATGGTTTGAAGAGAGACTAAAAAGACTATTATAAATCAATAATTAAGTAAAAAATTAAAACTATAATTGAGTCAACAATTCTAAACTTGATAAAAAGTCAAAAAAGCAAACGAACACACCTCTACGCTCAACAGATGATTTCCGAGAGAGCAACAAGGCGCATCCGCATAGCAATGTCGATGGCGAGGAAAGTAATGTCATTAAATTCAAAAAGTCATAATTAATCTTGGAAGCTAACGCCAATGAGCTTAAACTCAGTGAAAACTTTACAATTTTGAATAATGAAAGTTCAAAGCTTAATGCGCATAATTATAACTTAGTGTCTAGTGAAATTTAATTAATTGGTCATAGCAGGAGTTGAGTTTTGCACTGTCATTCATAAAATTTACTGTATAATTATTATTTTTCTCAATGTGAATCATTTCTAACATCCTTCTCTTTCGTTCACAGGATTCATTATCAATTACCTTCGATCGATCAAAATTAAATTTATGTTTAGTTGTCTTCACATTGTTTGCTAGTCCAGAGTGATACCTATCAGGATTCTTTTCACTATTGATGTGCTCTTCTTTCTTATTCCAAATGTTCTTCCAGTTTGTCCGATATAGCATTTATCACAATTCCCACAGGGAATTTGATTAATAACTCCTGCACGTTTATCAATAGAAACTCGATCTTTTGTTGTTCCATAAATCGTGTTCATTCTATTATCAACTTTAGGTATCACCTGAACCTCAAACTTCTTGCACGTTTCTTCAAGTTTAAGAATGAGACTATCCATATAAGGTAGAAATAATGTTTTCTTAAGATTGATCCTTTCCGTAAAGGCACTTCCAACCGCGTTTGATTTTATCTGGTGAATCCTTTGGTAAACTTTGATAAACTTATTAACGAACCAAATCGGATAGTCATTGAAGGATAAAACTTTTTTTGCGAAAGTTAAATTTTTCTCAACAAACTCATTGCTGGAAATCCTGAAAACTCTGTCAATCAAATTTTTGACCACACCAATTTTGTGAGAAATTGGATGGTCAGATGTGAAGTTTAACATTCTACCAGACCAAGTCGGTTTTTGGTACCAGTCAAACGTCAAACACCCATCTCGTCTGATGACAAGAACATCCAGAAATGCAAGAGCATGTGACACCTCCAGCTCATGGGTAAATTGTAAACGAGGATGATACTCATTAAAAACTCTCAAAATCTCGTCAACACCATTCTGTGGCACACACGTAATTATATCATCAACATACCTATAAAAGCAAGGTACTTCAAAGCTAAGCTTGTTCGTACACTTTCTTTCAACGTCACCCATCACCAAATCAGTGCAAATCGGAGCCAACGGAGAGCCCATCGGCAATCCAAATACTTGTTTAAAAAATCTGTTATTGAAAGAGAAATATGTATTATTCATGACTACTGAGATTCCACCAATTAAGTCTCTATAAGGAATTTTTGTTTTTAGTTTTGACATATGCTTCACAACAGCATCCGCTACCAGCTCAATAGGGACATTTGTATATAATGAGGATACGTCTAAAGAAATTAGAATGTATCCTTCCGGTATCTCAACATCTTTTACCTTCTCTATGAAATCATAACTATTCTTAACATTTGAAAAATGTCCCTCTTTGAGTGGCGCTAACACCTTATGGATGAAACGCCCCAATTTATGTAAAGGGCCATCAATTGAGGATACTAAAATAAAATGAACAGGATTTATGGAACAACAAAAGATCGAGTTTCTATTGATAAACGTGCTGGAGTTATTTATCAAATTCCCTGTGGGAATTATGTTAAATGCTATATCGGACAAACTGGAAGAACATTTGGAATAAGAAAGAAAGAGCATATCAATAGTGAAAAGAATCCTGATAGGTATCACTCTGGACTAGCA
Organism: Diachasma alloeum; assembly: GCF_001412515.2. NCBI lineage: Eukaryota > Metazoa > Arthropoda > Insecta > Hymenoptera > Braconidae > Diachasma > Diachasma alloeum. Next base: position 37,685 of record NW_021681372.1, read on the forward strand.
AACCATGTGAAGACAACTAAACATAAATTTAATTTTGATCGATCGAAGGTAATTGATAATGAATCCTGTGAACGAAAGGGAAGGATGTTAGAAATGATTCACATTAAGAAAAATAATAATGATACAGTAAATTTTATGAATGACAGTGCAAAACTCAACCCATGCTATGACCAATTAATTAAATTTCACTAGACACTAAGTTATAATAATGCGCATTAAGCTTTGAACTTTCATTATTCAAAATTGTAAAGTTTTCACTGAGTTTAAGCTCATTGTCGTTAGCTTCCAAGATTAATTATGACTTTTTGAATTTAATGACATTACTTTCCTCACTATCGACATTGCTATGTGGATGCGCCTTGTTGCTCTCTCGGAAATCATCTGTTGAGCGTAGAGGTGTGTTCGTTTGCTTTTTTGACTTTTTATCAAGTTTAGAATTGTTGACTCAATTATAGTTTTAATTTTTCACTTAATTATTGATTTATAATAGTCTTTTTAGTCTCTCTTCAAACAATTTCAGTTCCATTTTAAACATAACATTATGACATGATGTTAACGCCAGTGAATTTAAATTTTCAGGTTAGAATGGCTGATGTAAACAAGCTATTAATCTCAACTTTGAGATCTATCAGATTGATGGATTAATAAGATCTTTTTTGGTAATTATAATTAGGTCTTTTCTTTTACAATTTAAATGCAGAATATGTGACAATAGTATTGGAATGTGTTTGATTGTATTTTATTATTTTGTCAGATCAATAAATTTGCACCTGAGGATGAACGCTTTCTGCGTTCGAAACGTCATGTACCTTGTCAGTAACATCGGGAAGTACTTTTCTTTTTTCGAGTCGTTAAATTAATGCAACTCACCATAACATGGCCCAAACTAACTTTAGTAATATACGAAGAAATGGTCGAGAACATCATCTTTATTTATCAAAATCGGATGCGCCATTGAGAAGTAATGAGGTTTTGAAAATTTCAAGTTTCGTAATGATTATCTCAGAAACAAAAAGTGGCAGGGCAATGAAATTTTGCATGATCACTGGCTATATGTAGTAGTTCAAAATCCACCTACTCAGTGATTTTTCTCAGACAAAAAAAAATCCAGTGCGGCTGAGTTGACATGGAATGTCCTATATGAGTTCGTCCAGCCCAGATCGGATGTCCACAAGGGCATCAAGTCGAAGGTGACCAGCAATGATAGTGCCTTCATGAGGTTGAGAACCTTAGAGGAGGGAAGAGAGCCACATCAATGTCTTGCTATCCCGACCTCTGAATTCGTGTATACGTCGCCAACACGGTGTCTGCACTTTTTTCCTTTGGAAAAAATCTTTTGGAAAAAATCTCTCGGAAAAATACTTTTTTTTCAAAATTACTTGTGAAAAAATTTTTTCCGGAAAAAACTACTTGAGAAAAAATTTTTTCCGGAAAAAATTAGTTGGCAAATTTTTTTTTGGAAATAATTTTTGGATATTAGCCACGGCACAATATAAACACTACACGAAACAGTGTCATAAGTGGGGGAAATTAATGTCCAGTCAATTGTCGCTATCCCTTCCAACGTCAATTTTACTATCGCACCATTCAATACATTTCCAGCTAGAATCTAAAACCAAAATATGCCCATTAAGTCTAAAATTTCCCTGAACTTCTGTCAAAATTATTTTCTGTACATTTTTTATGTAAAAAATGGATTCTATTTTTTTTTCTGACATTTTTTCCAAGGACGTAAAAAAAAGGAATTAAATTCCGGGAAAAGAATTTTCCCAAGTAATTTTTTCCGGGAAAAAAAATTTTCCAAGTAATTTTTTCCGAAAAAAAATTTTCCAAGTAATTTTTTCCGAAAAAAAATAATTCCGGGAACTTTTTTCCGAAAGTTTTTTTCCTTAGGGAATAAGTGCGGGAACCCGCCAACACCGCGTGACCGCTAAATCACAGAGACGTCAGCGAAGGACACGGAGGTTGACGATGAAAACGGATCCACCACTGGAGACGATCGCGAGATTCGTAAGGCGAAACGCAGACAGTGAACGTCACCAGCAGAGACTCAGGAGTTGAAGAGGAGGAAGGAGGCAAGACCAACTCCACCCGCCAAGATGCCAGCTGAATAGATGAAGGGCACGAGGTCAAGAATGAGAATAAGGAGAAGTAATGCATAATGCAACCTCTCAAGCAGCTCACAATGCCACAACAGAAGAAGCCGCAGCAGAAGAAGGGGTTGCGAAAATCAGTAATCAAGCTCAATGCGTTGATTGTCCAGTCAAAAGAGAAACAGAAACATGCTGATGTACTCAGAATAGTGAAGAAGGACATCCCGGATGATCAAGTCCGTACCTTGGTCGATAAGATCCGCAGAACGGCTACTGGAGATCTAGTGATCATTCTCACCAAGGAGAATAAAGATGGAGGCCATGGACTCCAAAAAACCATCGCTGCACGCCTTAGGGATGACGCTGAGATTGTCAGTAAGAGGCCACAAGAAGACCTCGAGACCCGTGATTTTAATGAAACGACGATGAAAGAGGAAGTTCACGCAGCCCTACAAGAAGCGGCAGAAAAAGCGTGCGAAATTCTGCTGGATGCCGTTAAGTCTCTTCGCAAAGCCTATGGGGGGAGTCAGACTGCCTTGGTGACACTGCCATTGTCGACGGTGAAAATCGTCCTGAGCGACCGCGGTAAGATTAGAATTGACTGTGTAAACTGCAGAATCAGAGTAGTGGAGAGACCAACCAAATGTTTCAAGTGCTGGCATTATGGACATCTAGCCACCCAGTGCAAGAGTGAAGTGGACCTGTCCAGTCTCTGTATTAAGTGCGGAGAAGGTAACTATAAGGCCGCTGCGTGTGAGAAGGATATTGATTGCCCATTGTGCATTGGGATAAGCAGCGCGAAGAATTATGCTCTCGTCGCTGGTAGCAGTAGATGCCCAGCATATAAGGAGGGGCTCCAGAAGCTTAGTAACAAACGATGATGAAGGTCTTGCAGCTCAACCTCAACCATTGTGAGGCCGCACACGACCTGCTTATGCAAACAGTGCGGGAGCTGAAGCTTGACCTGGTCATTATCTCAGAGCTGTCTAGATATATTGACGCCCAACTCTGAGTTACTGACATCACCAAGAAGACTGTCATCTGGGCTTGTGGGAACCGGACTTTTCAGAGCGCCACAAGTAGCAACGAGTATGGTTTCCTAAGGGCTAAGGCTGATGGAATCTATTTCTACAGCTACTCTGCCCTACCGAGTGGCTGAGGATACGAAGCAGCACTTTCCCGTGGCAATAACCGGGGACTTGAATGCCTGGGCAGTCGACTGGATAAGCAAGGAGACGAACCCCAGAGGACAAGCTGTATTGGAAGCTATGGCAGCGTTGGATGTGGTTTTGCTGGACAGCGACGATGAACGGACCTTCATGAAAGGAGCGGCAAGTTCAATCGTGGACCTCACCTTTGTGAGCAGCACTCTTGCAAAAGGGAACTGCTCATGGAGAGTATCTGATATTGACACTGTAAGCAACCATCGTACGATACTTTGTCAGACATGTACTCGCCAGAGAACAGCCTTCACACCTAAGAAGGCCAACTGCATTGGCTGGAGAGTGAGCACTTTTGGTCCTAGCTACTATTCAGCAGCGTTAGATGACCGCTCGATCAGTGGATACAGTGCTACTGAAAAGGCATATAACATTAGGAAAAGAGTGACAAACGCCTGCGATACCACCATGCCCAGGAAGCGTACCACAAACCAGCATCCACCCGGTGTATTATTGGAATGACACGATCATCATCTTACGGAAAGAGAGTAACGCCGATAGAAGATTGTCCCAGCGTAGCTGTAAGAAGCCGAAGTTTGAAGACCTGGAGATATGGTGTAAGAAGGCACGTCGGAAACTTAGCAAAGCCATTAAGGGGGGATCTCACCACTTTTTCAAGTACGAGAAATATTTGATGGAAAATTTTGTCCATTTTTTTAGACGTTTTTTTTAGGTATGAAAAAAGTGGAAGCATGAGTCATCACATTATCTCAATTTTACGATATTATTTGTTTATTTTCTCCTATAAGGAGATGAGCAAATTCAAATCCCATGCGATTAATTCTGCGGGAGATCATATCGAGTATTGAAAAAAACAAAGTTCGAAAAAATAAAAAAATGTAGGAGGAAATACGATTTTTTGAATCGATGAATTTCAAAAAGTCATTTTCAATAGGAAAAAACGAAAAAAATGCTTGGAATATATTTATCTTTCAGAAAACAGTCATAATGTGATTGAAAAAGTCAGCATGCCCCCCCTCTGCAGGTGGTTTCTCCTCTTTTTCTTTATTGTTCTTCAACTTAGGAGGCGAAAACAAACCGGTGAACGATATTGGCGAGCAGGGGGGAGGAGGGGGAAATTTCATTGAACTCGTGACATAGGTGATTAAATTGGCTCTTATTTAGAACGTCAAACTGTCAATATTTACGTTTTACGGGAAACCCAAACGATGAACGGTCATCAAACCTTAGTCGTTTGCAGTATTTGATCCGTGTAAGTTATTTGAGATAGTGTATGGAAAAGAATTGAGTAGTATTACTCGAGTACTCGACAGAATAAATGCCCAAACTTGCAAAGATGATTTTTTTCAAGAAATTAGCGAAGAAGCGTTGGAAAGCAACTGAGAAATTGAACCATTTGGAAGTTGCTGATGATATTGTGAAGACATTGATTGTGATCCACCAAATGGTGGTTCAATTCAAGAAAAGCCATTTGTTAGTTGAATGAAGGGATTCTAGAGAGTACAACGCAATTCCTCGCTGCTATGGGTTTGACGGCGAATCATATATCGCAGAGGATAGGACGGAGACGAGTTCGTCGACGATGTGGACGTTATAAGGCACGTCAAACAGTGAAGTTCAGAAGTGACAGAAATAGCTGCACGATATAATAAGAAGCACGAGAATCAAGGAAAAAAGGACGGCAATCAGAAAAGGAGGAAATGACCTATGGAGCGGGGGAATTTTCAATTTTTTGGCCACACTATAACTGTTTTCGAAAATATCAATATATTTCAAGCATTCTTTCGTTTTTTTCTATTGGAACTGACGATTTGAGTCAATCATCGATTCGAAAAATCGTATCTCTTACATTTTTCGATTTTTTCGAACTTTTTTTTTTGAAATACTCGATATGATCTCCCGTAAAACCAATCATATGGGATTTAGATTTGCTCATCTCCTTATAAGAGAAAATAAACAAATAGTATCGTAAAATTGAGATAATGTGATGACTCATGCTTTCATATTTTTCATACCTAAAAAAACGTATAAAAAAATTGACAAAATTTTTCGTCAAATATTTCTGGCACTTAAAAAAAGTGGTGATATCCCCCCTTTTATGTACAGTAAAAAGCAAGCCTGAAGTGAGCTTCTTGGTGAAGTGGAAGGCGAACCATGGAGTAGACCATATACGGTAGTGATGACGCGCCTGAAAAGTCAACCGATACCGTCACCAACGTGCCCGTTACTAATGAAAAAAATCGTCGCGGTATTGTTCCCGCAACAACCAGAGTTTCACAGGAGAATAGAAGCAGCTACAGAACCGGTGTTGACCGAAAATCAATACGGGTTTCGGCGAGGCCGATCCACTCTCGATGCCATCAACCTTGTTGTCAATACCGCCAAGGAAGCGATGTCAGGGACGAGATGACTCGGGGGCACCGAGAAGTACTGTCTAGTAGCGACATTGGACATCAAGAACGTCTTCAACTCAGCCAAGGGGGATTGTATCATGGAGGCTCTGGTAGAGTTCAACGTACTTGAATACCTGCGGAAGATAGTGGAAAACTACTTCACGGACAGAATTCTCAAATACGATACGGCGTGTGGGGCCGAAGAGTACAGAGTCACTGGAAGGGTATCTCAGGACTCAGTATTGGGTCCCATGTTATGGTACACCATGTATGACGGGCTGCTGATGCTGGAATTGCCGCGGGTAATTGAACTCGTGGCTTTTGCAGATGACGTGGTTGTAGTCATCGTGGCCAAATTCCTAGAGGAGATCGAATTTATCGTTACCACGACCTTCGAGGCGGTCCGCCGCTGGATGGCCACCGTAGGCCTGCAGCTGGCGGAGCACAAAACAGAAGCCCTATTGATCACAAGTAGGAAGCAGATCGAGACTATAACGCTGCAATTCGGAGACCACGAAATCCCTTCCCAGCCTTACATTCGATACCTGGGGGTGAAGATCGATGCCCGACTTAGCTTTAAACAGTAAGTAGAGCAAGTGCTGTTGATTATCTTGAGTCCCTGATGGAGCCCTTGAACTGCGTACAGCCATCGCCAATCTCCTTGGAGATGAGGCTGAGGTGCTCAGCAAGCAACCGCAAGAGAAACTAGAAATAAAGGATCTCGACGAGGCAACAACGAAGGAAAAAGTTCTCGAAGCCGTACAAAGAGTAGCTGGAGAGGAGCACGAAAGAGCTCCTAAGGCTATCAAATCTTTGCGTAAAATATATAGTGGAACCCAGACTACCTCAGTTACTACCCCAGCAACTGCTGTGTAAAAGCAGTTGCTGGGGCAGTCCCATGGCAGTTGCATGGTCCTGGCTGACCATGGCGAAATTCAGATCGGCTGGATCAATGGCCGTATCAGGAGAATGGAGAGACCGATAAAGTGCTTCGAGTGCTGGCACTACGGAAGGTCCCCAAGCGACGATGCCTTCATCAACTAGTTCAACTCAATCTCAATCACTGTGGGGCTGCACCCGATCTGCTTATGCAGACGGCGCGGAAATTGAAGATTGACTTTGTCATCATCTCAGAGCCATATCGCTACCTAGATGCTCAACCCCGGGTTACTGACGCTAGCAAGAAGACCGTAATCTGGGCTTATGAGAATCGTTTATTCCAGAGTACCACAAGTAATAGCATACAGAATGGCTTTATGAAGACTAACGTTAATTGAATTTATCTCTACAACTGTTATGCCCCACCGAATCTTTCGATTGATGAGTTCACGGATCACCTGCATAGACTGACTGAAAATGCGATGCGGCACTTTCCCGTGGCAATAGCCGGGGATTTCAACGCCTGGGCAGTCGACTGGGGAAGCAAGCAGACGAACACTAGAGGTCAAGCTGTACTGGAAGCCATGTCATCGTTCGATGTGGTCCGACTAAATAACGGCGATGAACCGACTTTCATTAGAAGAGCGGCGAGCTCAATTGTGAACATTACCTTCGTGAGCGGCACCCTTGCAAGGGGGAACTGCTCATGGAGAGTAGCTGATGTCTACACAGGAAGCGATCACCATGCGACAGTCTCGGGGGCACGTACTCGCCAGAGAGTCATCATGATGCCTAAGAAGACCAACCGCATTGACTGGAGAGTGAGCAGTTTCGATCCTAGCTCTTATTCGACAGCATTGGACGATCGCGCGATCGGTGGCAGCAATGCTATGGAAAGGCAGATAACATCATGAAGGGACTGACAGAAGTCTGCGATGCACAATGCCCAGAAAGCGTACCACAAACCTGGTGTATTGGTGGAATAACACGATCGCCATCTTCCGGAAAGCGTGTAACGCAGCCAGAAGATTTTTCCAGCATGGCCGTAAGAAGCTAAACTTTGGGGAGTTGAAAATGCGATGTGAAGAGGCACGCCGAAAGTTCAACAAAGCGATCAAAAGCGGTAAGAAGCCATTTTAGAGTGAGCTCTTTGATGAGGTAGAAGGTCATCCTTCCATCCATGAGGGAAGGGCAGACCGTATACAGTGGTGATGATGCGACTCAAGAGTCAAGCAATGTTAGCGCCTACCTGTCCCGGTCTAATGGAGAGAATTGTCACGGTGTTGTTCCTGTGACAACCAGAGCTTCACTGTCCTGGCGAACAGAAAAAAGAGATAATGGTTCCACCAATCACCGAAGAAGAATTGATGGAAGCTTGCAACAGAGTGGGTAATACCAAGGCTCCTGGCCTTGATGGAATTCCTAATATCGCGCTGAAATCAGCTATTCGTGCGATTCCAGATCTGTTCTTGGACGTCTTGGACAACGAGTGCTTAAGGGAGGGCACCTTCCCGGCCACGTGGAAGCAGCAGAGTCTAGTATTGCTCCCGAAAAGGAATAAACCACCGGACGACCCTTCATCATACCGTTCTCTCTGCATGCTAGATACCGCTGGCTAGGTTCTCGAGCGTATCGTCCACCAAAGGATAGAAGCAGCAGTGGATCCGATATTGGCCGACAACCAATACGGGTTCCGAAAAGGCTGATCCACCCTAGAGGCTATCAACATGGACGTCACCACCGCCAGGGACGCGATCTTAGGGGAAAGCTGACTAAATGGCACAAAGAAATACTGCTTGGAAGTCACGCTAGATATCAAGAATGCTTTTAACTCGGCCAAATGGGACCGTATCATCGAGACATTATTGAAGTTCAATGTACCGGGATACTTGCAGAGAATAGTTGGCAGCTATTTCACTGAAAGCGTCCTTAAGTACGACACGGAGTATGGTTCCAAGTAGTACCGAGTTAAGTTATCGTGGGCAAATACTCACAGGAGGTCAACTTCAGCTTCGACCTGACCTTCGAGACGATCCGCCATTAGATGGACGCAGTGGGACTGAAACTGGCGGAGCACAAAACGGAAGCCATGCTGATCACCAGCAGATAGAAAATCGAGACAATAACGCTGCAGGTCGGGTCCTACGAAATTACTTCTCAGCCCTTCATCTGATACCTGGGGGTGTTGATCGATGCCCGACTCAATTTTAAGCAGCAAACCGAGCTCGTCGGTGCTAAGGCTTCTGGAGTCGGATCCACGTTATCGCGCCTCATGGCCAACATAGGAGGTCCTCAACAAAGAAGTCGACCCCTGCTGTCCCTGGGTCGGCTCACATACCCAAGGGACTATGAATAGTGATGAGAAAAAATAAAGATCCTATGCGAGCATACCTGAGAAGGTTAATCCCGCCATCAGTTCCGATGGGGTGGAAGCCCCGCTGGTTGATGTCGGCTTCATGGATTGTGGGAGGCGCCACCTATCACATTTCGTAAAGGTGGACCCCTTGGCCTCAAATGCTACAGGGGGGGGAGGGTTACAAACCCAACACGAGAAGGAAAGGCTTCCAGCTTCCGAACAACTTGGAACGCGCATCTGTGGCCTACAGAAATGCGTCCAGTCCAAGCCGAACACAAATAGGTCAAATCCGAAGTGATTGCCATCTGCAAAACTTTCAGAAGACTGGAGGATCTGGAGGGTGCACGTACAAGAGCCCAATGTCAAGCTGCTCAGGCGGTAAGAGGAACGCGACCACGGCTGGCACTGCGCTCAAGAAGGGACTCGGAAACGACGACCAAGGACTCGGATGTGGAGGACTCGGACATCGGGAAGAGAGATAGAGAAATCCGCAAGGGAGTAGTTAGGAAAGCAGCATCCAAACCCGATGTGGTCATTGTGTGCGCCAAGGACAAAGCTAAATACTCGAACATTCTGTTGCGGCTGAAGAAGGAGGCTCCCCGGAACAAGCTAATTGCGTCGATAAGATTGGTTGGGCGACGTCTGGGGATATGATGTTCATCATGAAGAAGAAGGCATGTGACAAGGCTCCTTAACTGCATACAGCCTTCGCGGGTCTCCTCGGAGATAAGGCAGAGGTGCTCAGTAAGGTGCCACAAGAAGATATCGTGATCAAAGATCTCGATGAGACCACAACGAAAGACGAGCTCGTCGAAGCCCTGCAAGCAGCAGTTGGAGGACAGCATAACAGTAAACCAGATGCTATTGAGTCCATCCGCAAAGCATTTGGAGGAACCCAGACTGCCTCAGTGAGGCTCGCAGCTGCGGTAGCGAAGAAAATCCTGGGAGAACATGGGAAAATCAAAATAGGCTGGGTTAATTGTCGAGTTAGGAGAGTTGAGAGACCGTTGAAGTGCTTCAAGTGCCGGTACTATGGCCATCTCGCGACCAAATGCAAATGCGAGGTTGACCGGTCCAAACTTTGCTACAGATGCGCTGAGCCCGGGCACATGGTTGCGGACTGCAAGAAGGAACTCAAATGTGCCTTGTGTATCCGGAAGGGTAATACGGGCAACTGTGTCCACATCGCTGGCAGCACTAGATGCCCAGTGTATCAGGAGGCGCTGGAGAAGGTGTTAAACAAACGACGATGAAGGCATTGCAGCTCGACCTCAACCATTGTGAGGCCGCACACGACCTGCTTATGCAGACGGTGCAAGAGCTGACACCCGATCTCGTAGAGATTTCGGAGCCATATCGAAACCTGAACACTCAACCCTTGGCTACCGACATGACCAATAAGGCTGTCATTTGATCTTGCAATGGTTACCCATTCCAGAGTGCTATTTGTAGCACAGAGCAGGGCTTCGTGAAGGCTAAAGTCGGCGGTATATATTTCTACAGCTGTTATGCTCCACCTAGCCTCTCAATCGATGAGTTCATAGACTCCCTGGATAGGCTGACTGAAGATGCGAAGCAGCAATTTCCCGTGGCGATAGCCGGGGACTTCAACGCTTGGGCAGTTGAGTGGGGAAGTAGGGAAATGAACGAAAAAGGACGAGCCGTGTTGGGAGCCATGTCTTTAGTTGATGCCATCTTGATGAATAGCGGAAATGAATCAACCTTCGTGAAAGGAGCGGTGACCTCAATTGTAGATCTCATTGTCTTGAGCAGCAACCTCGCGAAGGGGAATTGCACATGGACTGTGGCCGATATCTACACAGCTAGCGACCATCGAGCAATTCCACTGGCCATAAGACTAGACCGTTACCCAAGAAAACCAACTCAATCGGGTGAAAAGTGAGCACTTTTGATCCCTGCTCATATGGAACGGCTCTAGATGGTCATCCGTTTCATGGCAATAGCGCCACGGCAAAAGTTAACAATCTTATGAAGAAAATCACCGAGGCCTGCGATGCCACCATGTCCCGAAAGCGTACTGCCAACCAGCACCAACCGGTATACTTGTGGGATGATGCGATCGCTACCCTTTGGAAACAGTGCAACAGAGCGCGGAGGTTAGCACAGCGTGGCCGACTGAAACCGAACTCTGAAGGACTGGTGGGAAAACACAAGGAGGCGCGGCAGAAACTCAACAAGGCCATTAAGCGCAGCCAAAGACAAGCTTGGTTTGAGCTTCGGGAGAAAGTAGAGAGTGACCCGTGGGGCAGGCCATACACGGTGGTAATGGCAAGACTCGAAAGTCAGCCAATGCCATGCCCGACATGCCCTGAGCTCCTGCAGAAAATTGTCACAGTGCTGTTCCCCGTACAATCAGAATTTCACTGTGCTGCCAACCGAGATGAGGAAGAGATCATCCCGCCGATAACAGAAGACCAACTGATGGAAGCTTACAGCCGAGTGGGAAACACCAAAGCCCCCGGACTAGATGGAATTCCGAACATCGCTCTGAAGACGGCCATTCAGGCAATGCCAGCGCTATTCCTGAAGGTATACAACGAATGGCTCAGGGAAGGTATCTTTCCGGCTAAGTGGAAACAGCAGAGACTGGCACTACTCCCAAAGGGGAAAAAGCCACCCGACGAATCTTCATCCTACCGTCCTCTCTGCATGCTGGATACAGCCGGAAAGGTTCTTGAGTGCATTGTCCATGGAAGGATAGAAGCCACAGTTGAGCCGTTGTTAGCCGACAACCAATACGGTTTCCGAAAAGGCCGCTCCACACTCGATGCCATCAGCCTTATCGTCAGAACTGCCAGGGAAGCGATCTCAAGCGCGAGATGGCGTGGAGGCACAAACAAGTACTGTCTGGTGGCTACCTTAGACATCGAGAACGCGTTCAATTCGGCCAGGTGGGACTGCATTATGGAGGCTCTTGAGAGGATGAATGTGGTTGGATATTTGCAGAGGATTGTAGCTAACTACTTCACCAACAGAGCCCTAAAATACGATACGAAGGATGGCCCCAAGGAATATGGAGTTACTGGAGGAGTACCTTAGGGTCCAGTTCTGGGCCCTCTTCTGTGGAACATCATGTATGACGGGCTGTTGAAACTACCGCAGCCGAGCGAGGTGAAACTCGTGACGTTCGCGGATGACGTTATCGTGGTGATCATTGCAAAACACCTAGAGGAGATCAGTTACTTCTTTGACACGACATTCCGCAGGATCCGCCGGTGGATAGACTCAGTAGGCCTGAACCTAACAGAGCATAAAACGGAGGCCGTGCTGATTACAGGAAGAAGGCGTATCGAGACAATAATGCTGCAAGTCGGTAACTGTGATATTACATCCCAGCCGTATATTCGATCCCTGGGGGTAATGATCGATGCCCGACTCAACTTCAAGCAGCAAGTGGAGCATTTCACTGCCAAAACATCTGGGGTAAGATCCGCGTTATCGCGCCTTATGCTCAATATTGAAGGTCCTAAGTAGAGAAGACGGGCATTACTGTCGTCGGTGATTACGTCAGTACTCACCTACGGCATTGCTATTTGGGCTGATGTACAGCAAATACGGGAGATCCGACGCAAAGTGGCAGCGGTTTACCGACTGACTGCCCTCAGATTTGCCAGCGCATACCGTACTGTATCCGACGATGCTGTGTGTGTCATTGCCGGAATGACACCGATTGAAGTACTAGCCGAAGAGCGAAGATCCTTGTACCGGCAAGAAGGATTAACTCAAATAAACCAGACTGAGGTCAGAGCCCAAGTGAGATGTGAGAGTGTGCAGCGATGGCAGACACAATGGGGCGCCTCGCTGAAAGGGAGATGGACTTATCGGCTGATTACGCCGGTATGTGTTGGGCTAAACCGTGAATATGGCGAAGTCAATTACTACTTGACTTAGATGCTTCAGATGCATGGGTGTTTTCTGGCGTATATTCATAAATTTAAACATGAGGATTCCCCGAATTGCCCATCATGTACAGGTACCGTAGAAGACGTGGAGCATCTTCTTCATATGTCCACGGTTCAGTACGATGAGCTCCGAGTGGGACTCTGTCCTTGGTGGGACGATCTTGCCCGAGAATTTGGTGGAGGCAATGCTGTCGTCGAAGGCAGCCTCGGATGCAACAAGCGAATTCGCAGCGAAGATCATGAAGGAGCTCCGTGAGGAGGAACACCATCGGAAGAAAGCTGCATAGGAGAGGAAGCTACCGGAACCTCTCACCCACACCCAACACTTTAGACAGAGGATGCATAGTAGGAAAAGAATGTGAAGAAGAGTTATGGCTAAGGCCTCCCTCCAGAAGTAATGCCTGCCGGCGATTCTTTGGGGAAATAGGGACAGATGAAAAAAGGAAAAAAGGGTTTTTACTGCGTAAGAATCCCAAATCTGGTTTTCAAGATCACTATACCAGAACCTTTTGAAGATTTTACTGATCCTCTAATCAAAAAAACGGAGAAACGGAGAAGAAGCGTTTCGGAGAAGAAACGGAGAAGAAGGAGGCAGGACCAACTCCACCCATCTAGATGCCAGCTGAATCGTACAAGGATACGGACTGGCAAGACCTCAAGAAGAAAAAGATTCTTCCAGCATGGCCTTAAGAAGTCAAACTGTGAGGAGTTGTGTATGAGATATAAAAAAGCACGCCGGAAATTCAGCAACGCTATCAAGGGCAGTAAAACGCAATCTTTGAGTGAGCTCCTTGCTAAGGTGGAAGGCGATCCGTGGGGTAGAGCATACAAGGTGGTGATGTCGAGATTCAAAAGTCAAGCAATGCCGTCGCCAACGTGCCCTATACTACTTAATAAAATCGTCACAGTGTTGTTTCCGCAACAAGCTTTTCTTGGACGTATACAATGAATGTCTAAAGAAGGGGACCTTTCCTGCCATGTGGAAGCAGCAGAGGCTAGTACTACTCCCGAAAGGGATAAAGCCACCAGACGACGCTTCATCATACCGTTCTCTCTACATGCTTGATACTGCTGGTAAGATCCTTGAACGCATCGTCCATCAAAGAATCGAAACAGCGTCGACCCCTGTTGGCCGACAACCAATATGCGTTCCGGAACAACTGGACAACCTTGTCGTGGACACCGCCAGAGATGCGATCGTAGGAAAAGATGCCTCAATGGCACGAAGAAGAATTATTTAGTAGCGACTAAATTAGACGTACCAGAATACTTACAGGAAATGTTCGACAGTTATTTCGCTGGAAGTGTCCTGAAGTATGATACGGCGGGTGGTCCTGAGGAGTGCAGATTCACCGGAGGTGTACCTGAAGGTTCAGAATTGGGTCCCTTGTTCCGGAACATCATGTATGACAAGCTGCTGAAACTGGAATTGCCGCGGCAAACTAAACTCATGGCATTTGCAGATGACGTGGCTGTACTGATCGTGAGAAAATATCTGGAGGAGATCAACTGCATCTTCGACATGCTCCTTCGAGATGATTCACCATTGAATGGACAGCGTGGCTCTAAAATCGGCGATACACAAGACAGAGGCTGTGCTGATTACCAGCAGAACGAAAATTGAGACAATATCACTACAGGTTGGGTTCTGCGGAATTACTTCATCCGATTACATCATCCGATATCTAAAGGTGATGATCGATGCTCGATTCAATTATAAGCAGCAAACAGAGCACGTGGGTGCCACGAGGTCTGGAGTCAGATCCATTTTTTCACGCCCTATGCCTGACATCGGAGGTCCTAAATAAAGAAGACGAGCACTGCTGTCATCGGTGGTAACGTCAGTGCTCATCTATGGCATCTCCATCTTGGCTGAGGCACTGCAGCTACAAGAATCACGGCGAAAGTTGCACCAGTTTATCGACCGAGTGCTCTGCGAGCGCATACCGCATGGTGTCCGGCGACGCAGTATGCGTCATTGCCGGAATGCTACCTATTGAGGTATTAGCTGAAGAGCGAAAGTCCCTCTACAAGCGGAGAAAATCTGGAGCACTGAGCTCAACGCCACGCAGTGCAGAAGAAAGGCGTAAGAGTCTACAATGATGGCAGCTAGAGTGGGACACCTCGACCAAAGGGCGATGATTTTGTAGGTGTTTGGTTAATCCGTATCCATGGTGAGATTAACTACTATCTGACGCAAATTTTTTCGAGACATGGGTGGTTCTGGGCGTATCTTCATAAACTCAAACATGAGAATTCCTCGGAGTGCCCAGTCTGCACAGGAGTGGACCAGGATTCGAAGCATGTGCTTTCCAGATGCCCCCGTTTCAGCGACATCCGGCATACTTGGGAATCAACCTTTGAAAGGGAAGTCTTGCCTGAGAACTTGGTGGAAATGATGCTGCTATCGCAGATAGCCTGTGACGCGACAAGCAATTTTGCGACCGAAGTCATCAAGGAGTTCAGAAGTGAGGAACGCAAACGCAAGGCTGCAACATAGGTGAGAGATCTTCTGAAACTTCCTCCCCGCACCAAACACCTCAGCGGGACAGGGAGATATGAGATGAAAACAACATGGATCAGCAAATAGCTGAGACCTCCCGCGCGAATTAATACTTAACTGTGGTCCGGCGAGGGGATAAAAGGTTATTGGAATTACGTCTGGCAGGAGTTTAGTCAGTATTGATCATAGATCCGAGTGCGACATAACCCAGTTAAGGGAGGAAACCACCCGTTCCCTTCTTCAAGTGAGGATGTGTAACTGCATCCTCTGACAGACTTTAATAATAAAATAAAAAAAATAAAAACACAGAGTTACACACAGATACATAGACTCACACTACGGACCCTCTCAGCGAAGAACGCCTTTACACTTCGAGAGTTTACGCAGGCTGGAAGATGGTGTTACGTGACGCGTTCTCAGATGGTGGATACAGAGTTAACAAAAAATAGTGCCTAACAAGCCTACACGAACCAAAAACTTCCTCCCAATGTTAAAATGTTGACCCTACTGAGAAATGGAAGGCGTCAGGGGTAGTTGACGTCGCTAACGCTCCTCCCTGGCGCACCAGGTCCCACCTCAGGTGTATTCAGTGGCCTTTCCCCAGCAACCGGGGCTCACCGGGGACAGACTGATATCACACCCCTAGGTAGTCGTGGGAACAAAATGGAGGAACAAACAGGAAAAAACAAAATGGCGATGTGGGAGAAATGAAAGGGCATCATGCCCAATAAGCAGCACTTAATGCAAGTGCGGATATGAAAAGGACGTAGGCATGGGATCGGCTCGACATGCTGATCACCGACCTGTATAACTTCGCTAACCCGAAGCCAAACACGTTCACGAGGAGATTGAAACAAAGTTGGCGACCATCACCACCACTTTTAGAAAATGAAAGGAGGCGGAGATGGCTAAGCCAAGTGCGGGCACCAGCAATGCCATAGCACACTCGGACTTTTTCTGAGACGACGGCAAACAACATCGAGGCAGAAGATCTGGAGACGCTAACGCCACATTCCCAGGACACAGTCACGGGCAGGCGGCGGAAGCGAACCTCTCCTGAGGCGGACGTTAAAGCCGCGAAGAAGCGGAAGGAACAGGTAGCACCACCGCCGCCCAAGGCGAAAACTCCCTTTGGCTTCCTGCCACTCCGATGGCTTGGGAAGCCAAAGTGAAGAAGAAGAAGAGGAAGAAGCAGCCTACGCAACAGTCCTCAAAGCAGAGGAAATGAGCGGCAAGACCGGATGCGCTCATCATTCATCCGAAGAACAAGGGATTATATTCCGACATCGTTAAGCGGATGATGTGCGTGGAAAAGATCCGGAAGACGGCCACGGGAGGCATGCTGATCATTCTCTCGAAGGAGCATACCGACAAAGTCCCTGGTCTGCAGGATGCCGTAATCGAACTCCTCAGAGAGAAGGCGGAGGTCCTCAGTAAGACACCGCAGGAAGATCTCGATATTAAGGACTTCAAGGAGACGATAACGAAGGAAGAGATCCTCGAAGCGTTGAAGAAGACCGCTGGAGAAATTCCCGCAATCCCACTTAATGTGATCAAATTGCTACGGAAGGCATACGGAGGTACCCACACGGCCTGGGTGAGACTCCCAGTAGCGACGACGAAGAAAATTGTCGGAGAACGCGGCGAGATCAACATCGGATGGGTCAACTGCCGAATCAGAAGAGTGGAGTGACCCCTGAAGTGCTTCAAATGCTGGGACTTCGGGGACTTCGTCAATAAGTGCAAAAGCACAGTTGATCGCTCCAAAAACTGCATCAAATGCGGTGAGGACGATCACCTGGTCGCAAAATGCACTTAAGACGCCAAATACGTCCTCTGCATCGCGAAGGGCCGCATGGACAACTGTGCTCACATTGCTGGCAGCGGTAGATGCCCAGCATACAAGGAAGCACTCCAGGCATTGACCAGAAATCGACGATGAGAATACTTCAGCTTTACCTCAACCACTGTGAGGCTGCATACGACCTGCTGATACAGTCAATGCGGGAGCTGAAGCCCGACCTCGTAATGATTTCGGAGTTATACAGACATCTCAATGATCAGACATGGGAGAAGGACACCACCGTTATGGTCCTGCGGTAAATAACTCTTCCAGAGCGGTTCCAACACAGCAGAAAGTGGCTTTGTGAGAGCTTAGCTGGGTGGGATTCACTTCTACATTTGATTTTTTTAAATATTCGAATCTGTTTGTAGATTTCTAGGTGAATCCGTAATTTCCTCACCAGCAGTTACATGCGCTAAACACTATTATGTATAGTTTCACGGAGATACTTTCTTCTACTCGTTGGAATATTTCAACAAATTTGGACAATTGAAGTTTAAAGTTTGTTTGAGGTTGTCCACAAGATTTCACAATATTCGAACTCTTTAAATGCAAGAACAGTCACCGCTCTTGGTTAAAGAAATTTGATTCCTAAGAAATTTCAATTGCTTTTTCCAACTATATAGCGTAATTTCGACTATGCGAATTATTGTCGGAAGAAGGATTGGAAAACCGGACCGATTCACCATTTCCACCAGAATTGTTACTACTCCGTCGCTGCTTCAGCACTGCTTAATTTTCATTTTTTTAATGCTTTTATAGGGTTATTGGGAGCCACTCCATTTGTGGGGGAGTCAATTCTTAATTGGTAGACAATGTCGTATTGTAGGAATTGAGATTGTTGTGGTAAGATTCAATTCTACTAACAAATGCGATTACGTTCATTAATCACAGTATATTTACAAGATGTTTGAAGGTATATACAAAAGTAAAGAAAAGGTGCGATCGGGTAAGACGTTCACAACCGACTGTTATCTGAGGTGTCTTCTGATTCGCAAGACATTCGAATTCCATAAAAAGAAATCAGAAATATACGCGTGACAATATGAGTGCGAGTGGACGGCGCGAGGAGTTTCGTACTCCTATGGATCATCTTCTCTCGGTGTCGGTGGTCAGCGCGTGTATGTGTATGAATGTCTATGTATCGAGCCGCTACATGACTCCCCTGTAATAGAAAAGCTATTATTCTTGAAACAGATAAACTTTTAGTTTGGCAAGTAAGTGAGAACAATTTTTTTGTGGAGAAATTAAGTGTAGAACACGTGAATTGTTCTTTGTCTTCCAGTGTCAGCTGTAGTGCTTGTGCTTGGCTACGGCTCATTCTGTTGTTGTTGTTGGTGTTGGTGTTGGGGCCCGTCATCTTAGCGTGGGGGTTGCTCTGGAAGTTGATCCATGTCTTCCGGCATTATGTATACAGGCTTTAGCCTGTCGATGGCGATTGGTGTTTCTGTCCATGGAGGGCCTCTACCCACTCCGCGTGTACGAACCACGTAGTATTTTGCGTGTCGACTGATGACTCGGTATGGGCCGTCATATGGTGGAGAATGATTGTGAGCTTGCGTCGAGGTACGTACGAAAACATGCAAGCTGCTCGACTAATGTGAAGATTGGTTGTGACATTGGCGCGTCTGATGTCTGGCGCGTCTGATATCTGTTGTCTCTCTGAGACTTGGGTCTTGTGTGAGGAAAATGAATCTCCGCCCCTGCCTGCATCTCTTCGTCCAAATATTAATTTTGTCAGTCTGGCTTCAAGAACGGCTTCTCGTGGTAGAGAAAGTGGGGGCCTATTACGCTCATGCTCTCCATGTTTTAACCCTATTCTCATCGATAAGTCGAAATGGTGGATCGTCACCTTAGTATCCTCCCCAAGCTGGACAACAGTGATCGGCTCCTTCTACATCAATCAGGAGGAGAACCTGGACCTTGTATTAGCTCAATTGCAACCAATACTGGACATTACGATGAGATTTCCTGAGGCCTGTTTCGTTTTGGGAGGTGATTTTAATAGAAGACTGGGTAATCTTGACTCAGCTCCATCAGAAGCCTTGGAGGTTTCGCAATTAAATCTGTTAAGGAAGGCCCGGGACTCGGTTATCGGGGCACGTGGTCGTTCCCTCTTAAGATTCATGGATGAAAATGGGTTTATTCTCCTGAATGGCCGAACCCAGGGTGACACCCCGGGAAATTTCTCTTGTCAACATCAAGACGGTTTCTTCACGAATGATCTGGTCTAGGTGGGTGCATCAAAACTGGAACTGGGGGAGGATGTTTCGGTAGAAGTTGATAGAGTCGGTTCAGATCACTTCCCGGTAAGATTGGAGCTTTTTACCTACTCCCACTTCCCTCAGCCGCCTGCTACTCCCTCCTCTTCCCAACCAAGATCCTTACGTTGGAATCCTGAGTGCTGTGAATCATTCATCCAATATCTTCGCCGTGCCCCTGAAATCTTCATCAATTTCCAAGAAGCTGATACCAATCATCTCGCCGCAAATTTTAGTTCAGCCATCAACTCAGCCGCAGTAGCCGTAGGTATGACAGTGAAGAAATCTCAAACTACGCGCCTCCACAAGCCATGGTTTGATAACTCATGCATCAAGCTAAGACGCCTGGTCATAGTTGCGCTTCGAGGCATAAGGCGTGCCAATCATCGTGAAGATGAAAAAGAGGAATATCTAAAGTTGGATAAACAATGTGAGGAACTGAAAAAAATTAAGAAATTCAAATATTTTCAAGCTCTAGCTGAAAAATTCGCCAATGTCAGTAATCCCAAGGAATTTTGGCAGGCTGTCAAAGCCTACAAGCCACGGCTCTTCCTGTTGGAAGTGATCTCCCTGGAGGAATGGTACTCTTTCCTCAGAGAAGTTTACCCGAGAAAGGTACCCTTGGACATAGTGTTTGCTGGCGTTTCTGACCACCGTCTTGATGCTGTGATTACCTGGAAGGAGTTCACTAATTGCATCACGCGGTGCAAATCTGGTAAGGCTCCAGGTGTTGACCGGATATCCAATGACTTCTACAACGTTCTTCCTGAAGAATGGCTGGCCTATTTCCTGGACCTGATGAACAAAATCCTACAAACCGAAGAATTTCCTGAAGACTGGGGGAAAATCATACTCTTTATGCTTCATAAGAAAGGCCCTTCCGAGGATCCTTTTAACTACAGGGGCATTACACTGATCAACTCATGTGTTAAACTCTTCACGCAAATAATCCAGAATCGCTTATATCGATGGGCAGTCTCGGAGGATCTCCTTCCGGGAGGGCAAGCTGGATTTATGAGAGGGAAAGTTACCTCCGACAATATTTTTACGCTTCAGCCTGCTATTCATCTGAGGTTAAGGTTGGAAGGGGGCAGAGTCTTTGCAATCTTTGTTGATTTCAAGAAAGCTTTTGACTCTGTTCCCCACCATAAATTATGGTTCTTCCTCTCTGGTATTGGAGTCAGCGGCAAGATTCTGAGGATTCTGATTCAGATCTATGATCATGCGTCCATCCAGGTGCGAGGACAAAAGGGCCTCTCCGAGCCAGTGGATGTCAGCGAAGGGGTGCTTCAAGGAGAAATCCTGAGCCCCCTTCTTTTTATTTTATACCTGGGTGATATGATGAAATTTTTCAATCAATGGGGTTGGCACCCCTTTGATGCCAACCTTGGCACCCTTTTGGCCAGTGGCCCGGCCTTGAGCTGAGTAACCTGAGGTCCTTATACTGCGTCTCTACGTCGATGAGCTGGTTATTCTCGTTCACTCGCCACAAGACCTCAAGTAGAAGCTAGCGATCATGAAGGATTACTGCTCCATTAAAGGTCTCACAGTCAACACCGCAAAAACAAAAATAGTTGTGTTCAGAAACGGTGGTCCAGTTCCCCAGGTAATCAAGAAGCTCCAGTTCAATAAGCAGCCAATTGATACTGTCGAATCCTACACCTACCTCGGGGTCTCTTTCCCCAGCTTTGGACTAGAGGCTATCCCCACTCGGGAGGCTGGCAGGAAGGCTAAGATTGCCATCCTCTCTTCAGTGAAAAGCGATACGTGGACCAGCACCTTGAGGCTCTATAACAGTTTGGCCTCCTCAGTGCTGATGTGTAGTGCCCACCTGTTTGGCCTATGATATCCGCAAGAATTCCTGAAGTGACAACTGTTTTTCTTCAAAAAACTCTGCCATCTACCTATAAGTACTCCTGGCTTCTCAATTCGACTTGAACTTGGGTTGACCAACGCCTCGATTTTTCTTGTTAAAATGTGTCTCAACTGGAAAATTAAAATCCTGAAAATAGATTCCAGTCGTCTACCGAGGATCTGCCTCCTACGGCTTCTGGAACTAAACAATGCACGCACTTGCCCTGCTCCTTACAATTGGGTTCAGCAACTAGACGTGCTAGCTGCCGGGTTGATCACTGCGGAAATCGGGCAATAAGACGATTGGACCTTTTGGGAACACGAAAAAATCGTGATTCTGAATCACCTTGCCTCTATCTCGTGAGAAGCTGATGTGGCCAGATTCAATAACTCGTCCATTCACCAGATCTCATTGCAGAGATCTCTGACTGACTGCTACCTCTCCTTTTACCCGGAGAGATGCCCCATTCATCTTGTGAGATGCCGGATGCAAGTGAGACTTGCAACATTCTTCTCTCGTCGTTTTCTAATCAAGAAGCAACTATACATCCTAGATCCCAGCAGCATCTGTGTCAGATGCAACAGAGACGAGCTTGAGACCTTCGAACACCTCTTGCTCTACGGTTCACTAAACGCTAGTATTCGTGCTCATTCCATACATCCTTGGTTCCTGCCTGAGCTGTCTCTTTTGGAGAATTTATGCAACTTACTTGGTTATTCAAACCCTAATTGTTTAAAAGACACTTTTCTTTTCTTGACTCATGCTTTTGATTCGCATTCGCTGCCAGGTTCTTAGTATTTAGATTAAACTTCTGGCCGCGATATTACATATTTCTACATACCTTTTTTTTGGTTTTTATTTCCTATGAGTTCATATTGTTTTTATTTCCTTTAAAATTGTTTTGATTTGATGATAAACCGCAAATGTCTGTATTTCCTAGTGTAAATATGCAGTCCCCCTGCGTCAATGAATCCATGTATTCCAAGATGCAATAAACTATCTATCTATCTGTCTATATAACTTAATTTAATTTTCCTTATCATAAAAGTCCTGGACATCACAAGCGAAAACAAAATTATTTTATGATTTCCGTTTGGATTCGAGAAAACGATTTGGGATGCAAATGGTTGCCAAGAGGAGGTTTTTTATATCGGTGGACAGATAGATGGGTAATAGCCTTAAAGAAGAACACCCAAAAAACTCACAAAAAGCGAGGAAGTAATAATTCATTTTGTCATTTCTGTTCGGGCTTTTTGAAAGCGTTTTGGGTCGCGTGGAGTCGCCGAGGGCAGGTTTTCATGTCGGCGTAGCGGGGAGGGGGGTGGTGGGTGTACCGTCTCACTTACAGACGCACACATTTACGCATTAGTACACGGACACAACAACGTGCGTAGTTGACACGACTGGACATCAGTGACATCATTGCTCTCTGTCACGTGCCAATAAAATGTATACTTCTCACTCGCACCGATTGTAACGCGTATCCGAATTCTCGCCTTTTGCGAATATTATACAGGGTGTATATTTATTGGTGGAGAACCTCCCGTCCACCAACGTAAAATGACCTCCTGAATACGGGAAAAATAATTTAAAAAATCTTTTTTTAGCCATTTTTTTATAATTAATAATGAATGTAGGCCAATGAGAGGATCGGGTTATGGCGCGCGATAGTTTCCGAGGGAGTTGAAAAAATGAACATCAATGGTGCGTTAGAGTCACGCCGAAAGATGTGTGAGAACAGTTGAGTCGCTATTCTCCCGTCAATTTCGTATTGATGGCGGAAATGATGAGGGGAGCTGAGAGATGGCGCGCGTATGTAGTTTTCAAGTTGAATTAAATTTGTTTACAAAAGAGGTAAACGAAACCAGATAATTCGTACAGCCAGAAAATAGTTTAATCAAATAAAATGTATGATTTATTCGGTCGAATAAATCATTAACCATTAATTTAAATCAACTTCATTGGTTCAAGTAAACCATTTTCATAGAAGCACGGGAAATTCACGGGAATGAAATGAATTGAAATTTGAAAGAAAAAACATTATGAGATTTTCGAATCTAGTAAAGGGACTTCTCTCATTACTGTTTCTTCTTCCAATGTACATCTCGAGCTCGAGAAATTATTGTAATCTTTCCGTAAATGAAACATAAAACATTCATCTTCAAGTTTCATAGATTTTTACAATTCTGAAGGTTCTTAACGATTTGTCAAGGTCTTCGATGACGCAATCAGAGCGTCTCCATGTAACTTGGAGCTGCTTGGATTTTGGATGGGATCTATTCAGTTGTTCTGAAGTAAGAAAAAATACTAATTTATCTGTCAATCGTTTGTGAGAAATGAGGAAAATTGAAAAAGAATATCTAAAGAATTGAGTGTCTTTCAAAATGACGTGCGTAAAAGACCGAAAGATGGTGAACACCCGTGAATAAAGGGCCGTGAGTTGACAGTGTGATAATTTGAATGGAGTGGGAAAATGCGAATAATCTTGATGGTAAGTATTGATTTTGTTTACTACAATAATTTTGAAAAAATCGGGACGCGAGATCGAATGTTACAGCATTTTTTATGCGTGAGACTCGCCGATTTTGGAAATGAGATGACTCATTCATTGGTTTCAATATTCATGATTTTTTTTTTTAATCAACTCTTCGATCATTTTCGCATAATGGACACCCTGAAGTAAATTATCCTCCATTATTGTGTCGTCCTGGTGGAACCAAAGAAGGCGATACCTGTAATGACAGTCGCTGCGGTGTTTTAGGCGATAACAAGGGCGGCACTTGTTTTAGGCGATAACAAGTGGCGGCCTCAATTACCGGCAGTCACTGCGGTAATTGAGGCGATATGAAGGGCGGCACTTGTCACCGCAGTCATTGCGGTAATTAAGGCTATAACAAAGGCGGCACTTATCGCCGGATTCACTGCGGTAATTAAGGCGATAACAAAGGCGGCACTTGTCGCGGCAGCCACTGCGGTAATTTAGGCGATATCGAGGGCAGCACTCGTCGCCGCAGTCACTGCGGTAATTGAGGTGATATCCAGAGCGGCACTTGTCGCAGCAGTCACTGCGCAGTGACTACGGCGACAAGTGCCGCTCTTATTATCGCCTTAATTACCGCAGTGATTGCGGCGACGAGTGCTGCCCTCGATATCGCCTCAATTACCGCAGTGACTGCCGCGACAAGTGCCGCCCTTGATATCGCCTCAATTACCGCAGTGAATCCCGCGATAAGTTCCGCCTTTGTTATCGCCTTAATTACCGCAATGACTGCGGCGACAAGTGCCGCCCTCGATATCGCCTTAATTATCGCAGTGACTGCGGCGACAAGTGCCGCCCTTGTTATCGCCTTAATTACCACAGTGGCTGTCGCGACAAGTGCTGCTCTCGATATCACCTCAATTACCGCAGTGACTGCTGCGACAAGTGCCGCTCGTGATATCGCCTCAATTACCGCAGTAACTGCGGTGACAAGTGCCGCCTTTGTTATTGCCTTAATTACCGCAGTGACTGCCGCGACAAGTGCCCCCCTTGTTCTCCCTGGTTATCNTGACAAGTGTCGCCCTTGTTATCGCCTTAATTACCACAGTGGCTGTCGCGACAAGTGCTGCTCTCGATATCACCTCAATTACCGCAGTGACTGCTGCGACAAGTACCGCTCTTGATATCGCCTCAATTACCGCAGTGAATCCCGCGATAAGTGCCGCCCTTGTTATCGCCTTAATTACCGCAGTGACTGTCGCGACAAGTGCTGCTCTCGATATCACCTCAATTACCGCAGTGACTGTCGCGACAAGTGCTGCTCTCGATATCACCTCAATTACCGCAGTGACTGTCGCGACAAGTGCTGCTCTCGATATCACCTCAATTACCGCAGTGACTGTCGCGACAAGTGCTGCTCTCGATATCACCTCAATTACCGCAGTGACTGTCGCGACAAGTGCTGCTCTCGATATCACCTCAATTACCGCAGTGACTGTCGCGACAAGTGCTGCTCTCGATATCACCTCAATTACCGCAGTGAATCCCGCGATAAGTGCCGCCCTTGTTATCGCCTTAATTACCGCAATGACTGCGGCGACAAGGGCCGCTCTCGATATCGCCTCAATTATCGCAGTCAATGCGACGACAGGTGCCGCCCTTGCTATCGCCTTAATTACCGCAGTGACTGTCGCGACAAGTGCTGCTCTCGATATCACCTCAATTACCGCAGTGACTGCTGCGACAAGTGCCGCTCTCGATATCACCTCAATTACCGCAGTGACTGCGGTGACAAGTGCCGCCCTTGATATCGCCTCAATTACCGCAGTTACTGCCGCAACAAGTGCCGCCCTTGTTATCGCCTAAAACACCGCATCGACTGTCATTACAGGTATCCCCTTCTTTGGTTCCACCAGGACGATACAATAATGGAGGATAAGTTACTACAGGGTGTCCATTATGCGGAAATGATCGAAGAGTTGAATAAAAAAAAAAATCATGAATATTGAAACCAATGATTGAGTCATCTCATTTCCAAAATCGGCGAGTCTCACGCATAAAAAATGCTGTAACATTCGATCTCGCGTCCCGATTTTTTCAAAATTATTGTAGTAAACAAAATCAATACTTACCATCAAGATTCTTCGCATTTTCCCACTCCATTCAAATTATCACACTGTTAACTCACGGTCTTTTATTTACGGGTGTTCACTATCTTTCGGTCTTTTACGCACGTCATTTTGAAAGACACTCAATTCTTTAGATATTCTTTTTCAATTTTCCTCATTTCTCACAATCGATTGACAGATAAATTATTATTTTTTCGTACTTCAGAACAACTGAACAGATCCCATCCAAAATCCAAGCAGCTCCAAGTTACGTAGAGACGCTCCGATTGCTTCATCGAAGACCTTGACAAATCGTTAAGAACCTTCAGAATTGTAAAAATCTATGAAACTTCAAGATGAAAGTTTGATGTTTCATTTACGGAAAGATTACAATAATTTCTCGAGCTCGTGAAGTACATTGGAAGAGGAAACAGTAATGAGAGAAGTCCCTTTATTTGATTCGAAAATCTCATAATGTTTTTTCTTTCAAAATTCAATTCATTTCATTTCCGTGAATTTCCCGTACTTCCAGGGAAATGGTTTACTTGAACCAATGAAGTTGATTTAAATCAATGGTTAATGATTTATTCGACCGAATAAATCATACATTTTATTTGATTAAACTATTTTCTGGCTGTACGAATTATCTGGTTTCGTTTACTTATTTTGTAAACAAATTTAATTCAACTTGAAAACTACATACGTGCGCCATCTCTCAGCTCACATCATCTCCGCCATCAATACGAAATTGACGGGAGAATAGCGACTCAACTGTTCTCACACATCTTTCGGCGTGACTCTAACGCACCATTGATGTTCATTTGTTGAACTCCATCGAAAACTATCGCGCGCCATAACCCGATCCTCTCATTGGCCTATTGCTTCCGAATGGAAGCATTGTAATCGACCAAATCCAAGTTTTGGATTTTTTGTGTTATGTCAACCCAATATGATCCAAAAAGTCCAAAACTGCGATTTTTAGGCCATGTCCGTGTGTATGTGTGTATGTATGTGTGTATGTAACGATTTTTTTTTCGATTTTCTTCGATGGCGCATTAATGCATTAATGGAATTGAATCTTTTTTTTTTTTTTTCAAATGTACGTACAATTGGGCCCTATCCATCGCCATTCATCAAAATTCAATTCATCAAGTGATTTTTTCTTTGTTTTTTTTCAAAAATATGTTTTTTCACGATAGCTAAAAAAAAAAACGTTCGGAGTCAAATAAATGAGGGCTTGAAAAAATTCTTTTGATGTCCTCTTGACCGAGTTCTAACATGCAGGTGATAGTAATTATCGTTATTTTTATATCTGTAAAAATTCGTTGTATTTTTTTTCTTTTTTACCGATTTTCTTCGATTGCTCATCAATGGATCAATTAAATCGAACTTTTTTTTTCAAATGTCGGTACTTTTGGGCCATACCCATCCCCATTCACCAAAATTCAATTCATCAATTGATGTTTTTTTTTCGAAAATTGGTTTTTTCACGCTCACTAAAAAAAAGGTCGGAGCCAATTAAATGAGGGTTTTAAAAATTTGTATTGATGGCCTCTTGACCGAGTTCGAACATGAAGGTCATAGTAATAATCGTTATGTTTATTTCTGTAAAAATTTGTCGTTTTTTTTTTCTCGTCGATTTCTTTTGAAGTCTCTTCCTATTTCACGTATACAGGGTGTTTCAGAAGTACATGTACATCTGAACACCCTAGGATCAGGGGGTGATTCTGAGCAGAAAAGTCCTCTTGCACTTTTTGATCAGACTCACCCCTAAAAAGTTATTGGCAATTAGGGGTGGGCCAATGGGGAGTGATGTTTAAGCGGACAAAAGAGCGCAAAGATATTGCTCTCTCTCTCTCTCTCTCTCTCTCT